>NW_023591985.1:0-56916 GCF_014839805.1 Manduca sexta | reverse complement strand
TATCAGTTGTGTTTTTGGGTTGGGTTTAATTGACTCTACTTCTTACATACGTCCATATATGTATATAGCATCACACCTTTTCCCCTTTTTAGGGGTAGGCAGAGATGTAACACCACAGCGCAATAGTTATAGTATGATCGTAATGTATCAGTTGTGTTTTTGCGTTAGGTTTGCTTGAATCTACTTCTTACATACATATATATAGCATCATACCTTTTCCCTTTTTCAGGGGTAGGCAGAGGTGTAACACCACAGCGCGATAGTTGTACTGTGAGCCAAATAATATCAGTTGTGTTTTTGCGTTAGGTTTGCTTGAATCTACTTCTTACATACATATATATAGCATCACACATTTTCCCTATTCAGTCGTACACAGAGGTGTAACTCCTCAGCGCGATAGTCGTATCGTGAGCGAAACTATGCCATTGAGACGGTCTATATTTTACTAACAAAAAAAAGCAAAAAAAAAAAATAATTATAACAAAAATTAAACCGCCTTCAAAAACCACTCAAAACCAAAAAATAATTTCACATAACAAATATATATTGGATACCAATTTTGGAGTCGGTGCCTAATTAAAATAGCTAGTTAGCTATATTTGTTGCATAGTCCATCTGTGTGCTAAATTTCTTTCAAATCAATTAAAAGGAGTAAGTTTGCGTGTACTACAACATACACAGTGAAAGGTGTAATACCAAGCACATGTATGGTGTTTCATCTTTTTATTTCCTCTTTTTTCGAGGCCCTATACCACCATACCAACCAAAATCCGCGGTGGCCGTCTTCGGCGCATACGGGACGGCCTCGGGATATCTTGTTGCACTAAGATAGCTGCTCATCATCAGCAGCCACATACAGTCCACTGTTGAACATAGGCCTCCCCCAAAGTATCCAGACGGACCTGTCTAAAGCGGCCTGCATCCAATGTGTTCCTGCGACCTTTAATATAACTGCTCGGAACTTTGATAATTATCCTAAGAAATACTATCGCAGATTTTCAACTAAATGGAGCAATTAAATAATAATAGAATGATTTACAAATTGTGTTTTGTTTTTTAAATAGAAGGCATTGGTGTCGTACACGTTGTCTATGGAATTTAATAGCTTTTTTACTTTTTTCCTTGGAATAGTGTACAGTTGACATTTTATATTGGTAATACATTACACTCCGATGATAAGTGCTTTGACAGGCAAGGTATCTTATTCCTAACCTGTTAGGGTTTATTTTTGCATATGCACTCGCGTTATTATCGTGGTATCCCAGGTAAAACGTATTTTGAAATAAAACTTAATTTCATTCTGAAATGCGATATTAGCTGAGACGCTGTCAAGTTAAAGTCAGCATTTTAAGATCGTCGCTTTTTAATAAACAGATATCAACATCTCAAGTAATACCTTAAGTCGCAGTAAATGCCGGTTTTTTTTACAGCGGCGACCAGCTGAGGATTAGTTCTTAATTGACTGCCATAGCTTGGTTATTAAGGAGTACTTAAGATCCTACTCAAAGGTGAGTTTCATGAATATGTTCTTACACATTGCTTTAAGCAATGATATAAATGAAAGTAATTAAAATTTTATATTATGATAACAATATGATAGTGATAAAAATATAACGTTAGTACCTATAATAAGCCGAGTAAAATGACAAAAAAAACTGTTGCATTTTCAGTAATATTTATTGTCATATTTTGCTTCGTCAGTTGGCCAGTTGGAATTTCGGTTAGTTGTTATTGAATCATTAGTAGAGGTAAGGTCCACCACAGCCGCAGCCGCAACGTCCAGCGATGGAGACAGCTCCAGCAGCAGCCGCGGTACCGCCGAACTCCACGGCGCCGATGATGGGCACCTGTCCGGCGACGGCGGTGGTACCAGCCACGGGCAGCTCACCGGCGACAGCAACATTGCCTACACCAGCACCGCCGTAACCACCAAGACCGTCATAACCGAAGGCACCGTAACCGAGTCCGCCATAACCAAATCCATCATATCCGAGTCCACCATAACCGAAGCCGCCGTAACCAAAACCATCATAACCGAGACCGCCGTAACCGATGCCGCCTAGACCGCATCCTCCGTAGCCGAGACCGCCGTAGCCGTAGCCGAGACCGGCGCCGTAGTAGCCAGTTCCGAGGCATGCGCTGTACGCATTCTGGAATATGTGAACGAGAATAAATATAACATTTCTTCACTTCACTTTATTTCCTTATGTAACAATATTCTAATTATAAAAAAAAATAAACAAACAAACACAATAAGATATATTCTATAAATTTACTTATTATAAACTTCGAACAGTTACATCATAGCATCGCTGTACTGAGGCCACCGTCTTATGTGAAATCCCTAAAAACATATATTCCAAATGTATTTTGATTTTATTATGCCAAATTTTTTACTCACGTGGATGAGGCAAGCCTGCACGCAAAGGAGAAGGAAGGCGAAGGTAGACATATTGGTTCTGTTCAACTGAACACTGACTGCAGAATGATTACTAATAACCAGGGTGAAGTTTTTATACAAACAACTCAAGCATGACTATCCACAAAAACGTGATCTTTTTTATTATAATTATATTTTTTAATTGTTTTGTATAAGTATATTTGTGCTATTTAACACGTACGCGCAATTTAAACTGTGAGTTTATTTCCCAACTCATTCATTCAGTGCAAAGGAGATATCATTAAAATATTTAATTATCATAATTTTAATTACAAGTAATCCGAAGGTCATTAATTTCTCAACTTCAGAGTCAGGGTGACAAGCGTTACCAAAAAACATCACATATAAAATAGCTCTAAGGTGTGAGGTTTATCATTCTAGTTTCTGTTTCCATTGGATCATCACCAGTATACAAAAATGTCCGCCAAAGCTGTGCTCGTCGTCTGCGCCTCCGCTCTCTTAGTTCAGGTAAAATATTATAATCATCTTCTGAGATTTAGATTTTCTCTAATTGAAATGTTTATATGGCTTGTTGCTGAATCTGAGTCAATGCAGGACTACATAAAAAATTATGGACTTAAAATAAAATTGTTAAGTAGCGATATAAATAAAAAAAAGTAATAATAAGAACATATTATTAAAATTCTAGAGCGCTGTAAGCAGTTGTCTTGGAAGCATCGGCACTGGCTGGGGCTATGGCGGTCTCGGCTACGGAGGTCTCGGCTGCGGAGGATGGGGCTACGACGGATTTGGTTACGGTGGTCTCGGCTACGCTGGATTAGGTTACGGCGGTCTTGGCTACGATGGATTGGGATACGGCGGCCTTGGCTACAATGGATTCGGATGCGGAGGACTCGACGCTGCCTATGGTGGTGGTCTTGGCGTCTCCAGTGCTTCTCCCATAGCCCCACCGGTCTTGCCGTAGCCTCTGAGAACATATACGAGGGCCCAGTGGCCGTCGCCGGTAACCTGCCTTTCCTGGGTACCGTAGAAGTTGCCGGAGAATTCCCCACCGCTGGTGCTGGTGCTGTCTCTTACGGCTGTGGTGATGGTGCTGTCGGCATCGCTGCTGAGGGTCCCATCGGTGCTGCTGTTGGTCCCGCATACGGTTACGGCGCCGGTTTGGGAGGTTTCGGTTACGGACTCGGCTACGGAGGCTACGGAGTTGGTTACGCCGGCTTTGGTGCTCGCGGTTGCGGTTGCGGCTGCGGTGCTTGGTACTGAGCCACACTGCTTGACTTTCTTCACAAAAGATCTGGAACTGTATACCTTGAAATAAATCATGAATTAAAAATAAACTTTATTTTTTATTTCTTAAAGAAATAACTGTTCTAGCAATGTTTTAATTATACTTTTTCGTTATTGTTTTGATTCTTTAGTATATATTTCTCATAAGTGACCATATATGATCTATATACTTTTAATATGTGTTGGCTGTATGGCTATAATATTTTCTTTTAAATAGCATTCTAGATGTCTTGGCACCAGTGAATTAAGGTTATTTATACTGTAACAGGTTTAGTTGACGACTTTGAGTTTAGTGGAAAACATAACCTTTTAAAAGTTGTATAATATTATTGTCCAACTGGCACATTCAGCCTGATTATTCTATATAAATTCACCGAAATCGAACAGAACAGATAGCCATTGTAGGAGTCAACGAGCATTTATTTTTAAATACTCTTCAATCAAAAATATTACATCTATCTATATAGATGTTGATGATGCCCAAGTCTAGGCTTGCCTGGGATAACACATATTACTTAAAACAAAATTGCAAGAATTAATTTTGAACATTACACATTTATTTATTACATATATTATATTTGTGTGACCAGCAGCATTTTTTTTTTCTAACTCAAAAGTTATGAAATATAAGGGTGCCCAATCTGGGAATGATAAATGATTTTTTGATGTTTATTAGAGTTATCATAACTCATAATATTGATATTCTCAAGTTTAAAATAATACGTACTTCGTACCTCTAAATGTCGTAAGCATGGAAGTGATTTATTATTTCACTCTGTAATTTATGCTCGTGGAAAATAATGTTTCTTATTTGAATTAAACTCTTACTGTATATATTACCAAGATAATATATATTTGTGTAGAAAACTTGGATGCGTTTGGTTGCATGTGTTTATTTTATTTTTATTTGTAGGGACAATCATATGTTCACATAATATAGAATTAAGAATACAATTGTACAATAACGAACAGATTATGAATTATTATAAAGTCATCTCCAACAGCTTGAGAATTAAGTAAGTAATTTAAACTTTAAGTTTGACTGAGAGAAAATATCAATATTTATAAAATGTGCGTTAGGTATATTGATTAACTAGTTAACATTCAAAAATATTTAGAATTTTTGTGTTTATAATATTTGTAAAATGTTCGTTGGATAAGAATTATTAAGACATAGCACTTAGGAATTGTACTTGCTTTTTGTCATTTGTTTTTTAAATTGTCAGTTTCAGTTCTTTTTTCCAGCGATATTTTTATTACCTAATTTTGTAAGATTTTATATTGTAATAGATAAACAATATCGCATGCAAGACACTTTAATTCCCACTGTTTTAACAGGCTTTTATTAAATGTTAATTCAATAATTATAGGTATTTGAAGATGTTTATTCACTTATTAAATAATGGCGGCGATAGCCTAGTTGGGTGTTGAACGGACTGTCGAGACGAATGTCCGCAGGTTCAAATCCCAAGAGCACACACCTCTGACTTTTCTAAAATCATGTGTGTATTCTTTGTGAATTTATCGTTCGCTTTAACGGTGAAGGAAAACGTCGTGAGGAAACCTGCACATCTGAGAAGTTCTCTGTTGGGACACACACACTTGTGCAGCTATGTAAGTGCACGTGCATAGTTGTGCGAGAACGCTGTGTCACACCATACCTCCCGTATAAAAGCAACGCGCGCCTTTGTTTAATTAGTACGTCTTACAATTTGTTACTATTACCATCTAAGTACGCCTCTGTGTATTAAACGTACTCTGGAGTTTTGAAATACATAATATATTCAGTGTCATCTTTGTAGTTTCATTATAGCTAGAGTTGCGACTCCCATACATTACATCAAATACACAGCCAACTCTACATTCTCTATAAGAATTTCGAAGGTGTGTGAAGTCTACCAACCCGCACTAGGCCAGCGTGGTGGACTAAGGCCTAATCCCTCTCAGTAGTAGAGGAGGCCCGTGCTCAGCAGTGGGCAAGTATATAATACAGGGCTGATATTATTATATTCACTTATTATAACTTAGCCGTAGCCAAGAACTTTTCCCAATCGTTAACGTAAATAGGAAACAGAAAAATGTATGGGAGTAGTCCCATATCTTTTATCCATGTCTATCGCTTGGATATGTCATTTTCATTAGTCATTATTTTTATGGTAATTAAGGGTTTCATATGACATGCTATGCTGTAAGTAACTAACAAAAGGGTTGAATAATAGTGAACAAAAACAATGTAGGTAGATGTTTGCGTATTAGTTATATTACAACAAAATACCGGGTCGTATGTAAAGTGTCCAATATTAGAATAATGTTCAGTACCAAGCACCACATCCGCAACCGCAGCCGCGAGCGCCAATGCCGGCGTAACCGAGTCCATAGGCTCCGTAACCTAATCCGTAATCGAATCCACCCAGAGCGCCGTATCCGTAGGCGGGACCGACAGCAGCACCGATGGGACCCTCAGCAGCGATGCCGACAGCACCATCACCACAACCGTAAGAGACGGCACCAGCACCGGCGGTGGGGAACTCCCCGGCAACCTCTACGGTGCCGAGGAAAGGCAGGTTACCGGCGACGGCCACTGGACCCTCGTATATGTTCTCAGAGGCTACGGCAAGACCGGTGGGGCCATGGGAGAAGCACTGGAGACGCCGAGACCTCCACCATAGGCAGCTCCTAGACCGCTGGCGACGGCGATATCGGCAGCAGGAGCGATGGCGCCAATGCCGCAGCCAAGACGACCGTAGCCCAGACCACCATAGCCGAATCCGTCGTAGCCAAGACCACCGTAGCCGCATCCACCGTAACCCAGACCTCCATAGCCCAGACCATCGTAGCCCCAGGCGGTGCCGAGGCGTCCGACACAGGAGCTCACAGCGCTCTAAAATTTATATTTATACAAAAATAATTATAATACTATAACAATCTCTATATAATAGTTCTGACATAGTATATCAGATATTAATATAAAGTGAGAAACAATAAATAAGAAGATAATATATGTGTACCAATACGTAAAAATATGTGGAATATTTTGTTGAAAGAACAATAATTAATGCTGGATGTAGGACATATTTTATATCCGCCCGAATAGCGGCCGCCGTAGGTACACAAGGGGTTAAAACCCACCATAGTGGTTCACGGAAGTGTGTCGCGTTCCAGGATCAGGCGGTGTATATCCGGTTCCCACAGGCCGGCATAATTGTGTCAACTGTCGAAGGGTAATCATCTCTCGTCAGTCGACATTCTATTTGACCCCACTCCATTTACCATCAGTCGCAGCGTCACTTTGTCGTGTCAGTATAAAAATAATAATAATAATGCATTAAAACAGTGTCTTTTTTTTCTCACCTGAACCAATAGGGCAGAGGCGCAAAAGGCGAGGATAGCTTTAACAGACATAATTGTGGATTAATTCCAACGGAGGTTGAAAACGGAATGATTCTCACGTGCTGCGGGGAAGTTTTTTATACAAGAGTGGATAGCATAGAGTTCGTTATCCTATTAGGCATTGACATTGAGTAATATGACCTTGTCTACTATCCCTCAGGCAATACTGAGAGTGACGCATTGAGCAACTCTCTCGACAGTTTAATGTTGCGTACGTGCAAAACACTAGTATTCCTATCAAATAATTGTATAATAACTATTACGAAATTAGACAAATACCTACTTTTATTAAATGTAGATAGAATGTCATAAGTATATAAACGCTGCTTTGGTTTATTGTAATCATATTACACTGAGTCTTTAGTGGAATCACATCAACATGTCTACTTTCGCCTTCCTTCTCCTCTGCGTGCAGGCTTGCCTTATCCACGTGAGTAAAAAGTTTGATATAATAACATTAGTAAAAAACATCACAACTACTGGGTATGGACATACAAGTCTTTATCCCCAAACGGGCATGTAAAAGGGTAACTAATCTATTAAAGGTTCGCCAACCTTATTAATGACCCACAGTGTGATATTTGATTCTCATAAAGATGATAGCATCTTTGTGAGAATCAATTATCACGGGTAATTCACAACTATTTTATCAAATCTAAAATAAATATATAAAGCATACAAACTGTTTTTCTGCTCTAGGCATTATATCAAGAACCTTACAGCTCTAACTCCATTAACATGCTTCTAAAGAGTTGGTAAATGCATAATTGTGTACACAATGAACTGCAAAATAGTTATATGTATTACAAATATATTTTAGAGATTCAAGAACCAATAATTTTATTTTAATATTTCAGAATGCCTACAGCGCGTGCCTTGGTGCCGGTCTTGGTTACGGCTACGGAGATCTCGGGTATGCCGGTTGGGGTGGATGCGGTCTAGGCGGCATCGGTTACGCCGGTCTCGGCTACGACGGTTTCGGCTATGGCGGCCTCGGTTATGACGGATTCGGCTATGGCGGCCTTGGTTACGGTGCTTTCGGTTATGACGGTCTTGGTGGTTATGGTGGTGCTGGCATCGGAAACGTGGCCGTCGCCGGTGAGTTGCCCGTGGCTGGTACCACCGCCGTCGCCGGTCAGGTGCCCATCATCGGCGCTGTGGAGTTCGGCGGTACCGCGGCTGCTGCTGGTGCTGTCTCCATCGCCGGACGTTGCGGCTGCGGCTGCGGTGGACCCTACGTGTACTGATTACATGCACTGTCGCGAATTTGGACTTAACATGACTACTTGACAAAGGAACAATATATAAATGATAAAAATGCAGCATTGTTTTTCTGTAATATCCGTACTAAAAATGTAAATATAGTCGAAAATATATATTATAGTATTGCTTTATCGCCAGTGATAGACGGCGGTAAAATATAAAAAATCTATTGAAATAACTAAAACGTACATTCTTACTTGAAATTTTTATTGTATTTGTCATGGATAACCTAACCTAGTTAACTGATTAGTTAACGATATGATTATATCGAGTAGTAAAACTGTGATTGCTCTTAAAATTATTCAGCTGCAACTGGAAGCAGCTTAAGATTGACCGAAAAGTCAAGAAGATTTTAATTGTTCCCTTGTTTAAGGTTTTTTTAGATTAAATTATTATGCCACTTTTATAACAATTTTTTATGTTTACGCGAATATAAGACAAATTTTATCGCGGTTTTATAGTGTAATGTTCTTCCGACGTTTCGAAGACTTTTCAGCCTTCGTTAGTTAGTTAAGTTCGTTTAGTTAGACTTCAAGACGATTTGAGCTCATTCTCCGTAGATCGGACCACCAACAACTATAAATTTAAAAAGTATAATTGTAAAATGCAGGTAGTAATCGTAATTTTGACATAGCGGATTACCAACACCCCTTGAGCCACGAAGGCAGCAAAGTCTTCGAAACGTCGGGGAGAAAATCAAAATATAAAAATGGCTACAAAATCCGAAAAATAGTGTAATTTTAATATGCAACTTTTTTCCTAATTTACTAGGGTAAAAAGTTGTATATACTATAAATACGTTAATCGTGCATATTGCCTGTGTGACAAATTTCATTAAAATCCGTCAAGCCTTTTCTGCGGGTTATCCAAAATTATCCTAAACTTTTACCCCCTTATTCATAGACGTTTTTTATCTGAGGACGGAGCGATAAAACGGCTATGAATATGATTATTAGATTTTATAATGATAATAGGATTTATTGCCTCTAATCTAGTAGCAGTGTAGATACACAGCACAGATGTGCTGGCAAACTGTTAAATAAATAATTTTAAAATAATTGAACATTGGTAATTTTGCTTTAGATAATTTAATAAATGTGTTTTATTTCATTGATTTTACCATTGCTTTACCATTTTTTTCTATCTTAGGAAAGAATGCAAAGCGTGATACCTTTTTTTTAAGAATTATTCAATCAATTGAAATTTTCATTTGATGAGATGAGAGATGAGATGAGCTATTAAAACAAATTCATATTTAAAATTTTAGTTCTACAATAAAATATTAATTTTTATTTAAATATTATTACATATATAAATAAAAATTGTATACCTGTTTCAAAAGCTACCCTATCATCAAATGTCTAAGCAATAGGAGGTACGTAATTACTCATTAACAAGCACAACAGCACCGACAAATGCCATGCAATGTTTCCATTCAAATTTGACTATATTACAGGTGTAAAACTAAATGCTATAACGTTAGTGTCTAAAGTAAGACGTATTATGTCTTTAGTTTCATAAAAAAAATCGAGTCTAGGTGCCCAAACTCCAGACATAAAAGTATCTCCTGTCTCATGATACCATAGCATCATGTAGGCGTAGAATTATAACTCTATCAATGTTTTCGGAGAAAGTGTGGTGAAAATACCCTCAGGATCACAGAACCTTGCTTAGAGAACGGAAGGAGCTACTTTTCCCCTGAATCATTGAGTCTAATGTTCGATGAACCTAAACGTTAAGCCTAGGACATTGAGTTCGCCTACATACTACATTTATTGTATATAAAGTGCATAAATAAATATGCGTAATATGCCACCCTTCAAATCTGGGGTATAATAACAATCTCATTTACCCCCCGGGGACACAAATATCCCCAAAAGATGTACGATGAAGGTTTATTAATAATATATAAATAACAATTATTTTTAAAACGGGCCTGGTCTATCACCGCGAAAATTCTATCCGATCACATGGGATTAAACTTTAGACTTACGCCAGTATTCATAAACGTTATTTATCTAAGGACTGTTAACAAGTATGTATCTTAGTGCTGACGGCATGGCAGCCCTCGCAGTGCATAGACATAGGGTTGTTGCGATTGGCTAATATTGAGATACAACTTTAATCTAGTTGGCTGTCAGATAAACAAAGCTGAACAAACAGCAAGCTATCAGATAAACAAAGCTGAGAAACAGACTTGTTATCACAGCAATAATCTGTCCTTAGATAAATAATGTTTACGAATACGGGCGTTAAAATATAAGGGATTGATTGAATTAAATAAAATATTATATTGTTGCACAATGTATATTATGTATTTTCATGTCGTCATGTTGGGATCGCATCATTATTAGTTTAGTACCAAGCACCGCAGCCGCAACCGCAGCCGCGAGCACCGATACCGGCGTAACCGAGTCCGTAGCCTCCGTAGCCGAGTCCGACACCGAATCCACCCAGACCTCCGTATCCGTAGGCGGGACCGACAGCAGCACCAATGGGACCCTCAGCGGCGATGCCGACAGCACCATCACCACAACCGTACGAGACAGCACCAGCACCAGCGGTGGGGAACTCTCCAGCAACTTCCACGGTACCCAGGAAAGGCAGGTTACCGGCGACAGCAACGGGACCCTCGTATACATTTTCAGAAGCCACAGCAAGACCAGTAGGGGCCATGGGGGAAGCGCTGGAGACGCCAAGACCACCACCGTAGGCAGCGTCGAGTCCGCCACATCCGAATCCATCGTAGCCAAGACCGCCGTAACCTAATCCAGCGTAGCCAAGACCGCCGTAACCTAATCCAGCGTAGCCGAGACCACCATAACCAAATCCGTCGTAGCCCCACCCTCCGCAGCCGAGACCTCCGTAGCCGAGACCGCCATAGCCCCAGCCAGTTCCGAGGCGTCCAAGACAACTGCTTACAGCGCTCTAGAATTAAAAGAAGTTAATATCAGTAACATTAACTTTAATAATAAATAAATGATCACCTCGTTTTCGCGGTTCGGACATGGAATATATTTTATGTACCTTGTTTTATTTTAGCTTTCAACATATATCACGTGTATGACACAGTCAATTATTTTTCTTTCTATTAGACTCATAAAATAATAGTACTTGTATAGTCAGATATAATTAAATAGTGCATAAGCAATTCCTTAAGAAAGAGAAACCAAGAAGTTGATATTTTATTCGAAATAAAAATAAAAAGTATGCAACAGTGTAATATAGATATAAAATTGTAGGGGATCTCACCTGAACCATCAACGCCGAAGCGCAAAAGGCAAGTACGGCTTTAGCAGACATGTTGGATACTGTTGATGTTTCAGCGAAAATAGAAACCAGAATGATTTCCTGACGAAATGGGGCTATTTTATATGGAAGGGTTCGTGATAGTGTTATACGACGCATTACCCTAATCATAATTACAGTTGTGCAACCCGTGACCTTGAGTTGAAACTGTCCAGATATACCAAACATAATTAACGAGAGAACGAAGTTGAGCAACTCATCGACTACCTGCAGCTACGTGCAATATAGTAGTATTATTATCAATAACATATAATTATGAAATTAAACAAATAAATATTAAATTAAGTAAATACATTAAATATAACAGGTATAAAAGCGACGTGGCAGTCAGGTACTATCATTCTGCAGTGAGTCTCCAGTAGAAATAAACATGTCTACTCTCGCTTTCCTCTTCCTCTGCGTTCAGGCTTGCCTCATCCACGTAAGTAACAAACCTGATATATGAATCACTTTAGTAAAGCCTTATTAAACTTATATAATTGTTATATGTTTTTCTATCAAAAGAAAACCTTTAGAAAAGTAAAGAATCAAGTTTGAAATATATTAACTTAGAATATTATATTTGTTTCAGAATGCCTACAGTGCGTGCCTCGGTACCGGCTACTATGGCGCCGGTCTTGGTTACGGCTACGGAGATATTGGATATGCCGGTTGGGGTGGATGCGGTCTAGGTGGCATCGGTTACGCCGGTCTCGGCTACGACGGTTTCGGCTATGGCGGTCTTGGTTATGATGGATTCGGCTATGGCGGTCTTGGTTACGGAGCTTTTGGTTATGACGGTCTTGGTGGTTACGGTGGTGCTGGCATCGGCAACGTGGCTGTGGCTGGTGAGCTGCCCGTGGCTGGTACCACCGCCGTCGCCGGTCAGGTGCCCATCATCGGTGCAGTAGAGTTCGGCGGCACCGCTGCTGCTGCTGGTGCTGTCTCCATCGCTGGACGTTGCGGCTGCGGCTGCGGCGGACCTTACGTCTACTGATTATAATCACTAGTACGAATCCGAATTGCATAAAATAAATAATGAATAGCAATGATTGAGTTGTTTATTTTTATAAGGCATATACAACAGTTTAACGAATTGAGCACAGCAAATATAAATTTATTATTATAAAATAAATCATCTTGGTTTAATTAAACAATGACATCGTTAAAAAAGCTTGACAGAAACATATTTTCTTTCTCACGGAACAGATACATTGATGTGTATGATTTATTTTCTATAAATATGGGTTATAATTAATTACAAACATAATGTGTATGCATATTTATAAGTGATATGTTATGTAAGTGCATTTTGTGTGTATTTATGTATATATCATAATTATCAATTGGGATTATTGTATTTATTATTCTTTTTATTAAACCTAATTTAATTTTTATTCAGTAGACTGTCTTCTCTTATTCCTTTTCTTATATTCACCCAAGAGTTTTGTGACAGAAATTGCCTAACGGCATAAAACCTTTTGTACTTATTTTTTATTTATTTATTTTTCTATATTTTTTATTTTTACAAGAATACAGCATGAGAGCTGTGCATAAATAAATATTTTATACATATGTATCTTACAGTATTTGATTTTCAGAAACATTATTTTATGAGAAGCTTATAAAGCGGCGATAGCCTAGTTGAGTGTGGAACGGACTGCCGAGACGAATGTCCGCAGGTTCAAATCCCAAGGGCACACACCTCTGACTTTTCTAAAAAATCATGTGTGTATTCTTTGTGAATTTATCGTTCGCTTTAACGGTGAAGGAAAACATTGTGAGGAAACCTGCACATCTGAGAAGTTCTCTATAGGAATTTCGAAGGTGTGTGAAGTCTACCAATCCGCACTAGGCCAGCGTGGTGGACTAAGGCCTAATCCCTCTCAGTAGTAGAGGAGGCCCGTGCTCAGCAGTGGGCAAGTATATAATACAGGGCTGATATTATTATTATTATTTAATTATAAATGCTTATACTTAATTTACCGTAAAAGAGGACTAAATAAATTCAATGTCAAAAAAATATAGATATCGAAGCACATTTTAACTCCTTATCGATTAGGTAATATAAATTAAGCTGTATAACAATATGGCATTACAATAGGTACTGATATTTATATTTACTAGACGGACGAAAACGACAAAGAATATTAAACACGTTGAAAAGATGTTCATCGTAAAGGTTAACGTATATATGTATTTTAATGTATTTATATTCTATAACCAAGCTTGAAGCTATATATTTTCATAATTTTTGAAATAATAATAATAAACAAATTGAATCATTTTTTTTCCTTTGTATGAGTAAAGAAAATTCTCTTTATTTTTTTTTATCTATATCTATCTATCTTCTTCTATACTTATAATAAATCTGTAGAGAGGTCAATTCTGTACATGAAATATATTTCAAAAATAACTATCAGGGGGTGATTAGGGATCGATACTGATGCCAAAAATGCAATAAGTAAAATTTTTGTCTGTCTGTCTGTATAACCGTTATAGAAACAAAAACTACTCGACGGATTTTAACGAAACTTGGTACAATTATTTTTCATACTCCTGTGCTGGTTATAGTATACTTTTCATCACGCTACAATTAATAGGAGCAGAGCAGTGAAGGGAAATGTTGGGAAAACGGGAGAAGTTACTCCATTTTTAAGCTTCCGTCGCGTGTGCAACCTTAATGGTAAAAGCTATATAGAAATCATGTATGACGGAAATGTTCTCCTTAAAATTATGTAAAAATATCCCACGACAGCATATGTCTATCTTTTATGGTTGACTCACAATGACACGTGTAACTCCCGATAGCTTAGCAGTTCGAAGCTTTCTCATTATATTTGTTTACTAATCTTAGGAACTATCGGTCCAAACTGAAAAATTCTTTTGCGTTGGATAGCCCTTTATTTGTGGATTGCTATAGGCTATATATCATCACGCTATACCCAATAGGAGCGGAGCAGCAATGGCTAATCTCTAGAACTACCGGTCCAAACTGAAAAATTCTTTTTGCGTTGGATAGCCCTTTGTTCGTGGAATGCTCTAAGTTATAATATCATCACGCTATGACCAATAGGAGCGGAGCAGTAATGGCTAATCTTAGGAACTACCAGTTTGAACTGAAAAATTCGTTTTGTGTTGGATAGCCCTTTATTTGTGGGGTGCTATAGGCTGTATATCATCACGCTATGACCAATAGGAGCGGAGCAGTAATGAAACATGTTACAAATACGGGGACAATTTATTCGTTTTGAGAGCTTCCGTTGCGTGCGCTGCGTAAACGGTTAAAGTTATGCAACAATGATGTATGTCGGGATTATTCCTCTTAAAAGTTCTAAAAAATATATTATAAAACAAAGTCCCCGCTGCATCCGTTTGCCTGAACGTCTTAAACTCAAAAACTACCCAACGTATTAAGATAAAATTTGGTATGGAGACAGTTTGAAACCCTGGGAAGAACATAGGCTCCCGGGAAACTACTACTTTTATAATGGAAAACTTGATAAATAAAAATATAGTTAGAATAGAGTGAAGTTTAACAAAGTGAAAATTTGAATTTGTCCAGCTACTCATAATGATGGAAAAGGTAGCTGGCAACGGAAACCGGGTCGAAGGAAGAAAGTCGTAGTTATAAAACATACGCAAATGAACCAGGTTTGCAAGCGGTGTATAAATATTTCATCTTATAAAGGACAATAGAGGATATTATGCTGAGCTACCTATCAATCTTCACTAGTAGAAGAGGCATTACAAGAAGAAGAAGCTACAAACTATGCAGTTGACTATTTAGAAAAAGTAAATAAAAATGATAGCGTACGCTACAGGGGTAACAAAAGCTAAAACAAGTATTAAAAAAATTTCTCTCTCGGTCTGTATGTGGGTTTTTATTTGTATCACGCGAAAATTACTGCATGGAATTGAATGAAGTTTCCACCGATGCATTGTTAGAGGTCTAACTTAAAATAAGGGCTCCGTTTGACCTCAGATTTATTTACGCGGACGGAGCCGCGAGTAAAAGCTAGTAAATAATTATATTTGCCATATCGAATATATTGTCTAACTAGTCGATATAGAGTTAGCATAGAATAAATATCTAACCTAAAAATCAAATCAACATTATTGCTTATTATTTTCTATCGGAAGTGAATACCACGTAAGATTAGAAAATGCAACCAACAAAATTTACTTCACGTCTATAAAATAAGCCTTCACTGAAATATACAATATAATTTTAGAAAAATTAAACATTTTTTTCTTTCCTTATTACATTAATTTAAATTGCCACAGACGACCAGAGGAAATGATAACATAATAATGATTATGGGAATTAATTTTATATTTCATTATAATGCTCAGCCGCAGTTACATTTTTTATAATGATGGACGGTTTTAGTAAAAAGCACCGTAACCGTAGCCGTAAGCACCAACATAGCTGAGCCGCTGGTATACATTTCAATTCTCAATATATTTGCGATATTAATGTTTACCAACATTCCAAGGTAAGTAATAAAACAACAGTATATTATATTATTGCTCTTGGTTTATTTCATAATAATGCCAAGTCTAATTTGATTTTTGAAACATTAGTCAGAAAACGACTTTAGTAAAATGCGCCGCAACCGCAACCACAGCCGCGAGCTCCGAATCCAGCATAGCCGAGTCCGAGTCCGTAACCTCCGACACCGAATCCGCCCAGACCTCCGTATCCGTAGGCGGGACCGACAGCGGCACCGATGGGACCCTCAGCGGCGATGCCGACAGCACCATCACCACAACCGTACGAGACAGCACCAGCACCGGCGGTGTCGAACAGACCGTCCACAGCCACGGTACCCAGGAAAGGCAGGTTACCGCCGACAGCGACAGCACCCTCGTACACGTTCTCAGAGGCTACGGCGAGACCGGTGGGGGCTATGGGAGAAGCACTGGAGACACCAAGACCACCACCATAGGCAGCGTCGAGTCCGCCGCATCCGAATCCATCGTAGCCAAGACCACCGTATCCGAATCCGCCGTAGCCGAGACCGCCGTAGCCGAATCCACCGCAACCGAGACCGCCGTAACCAAATCCATCATAGCCCAATCCGGCGTAACCTAGACCTCCATAGCCAAGGCCGCCATAGCCCCAACCACTGCCGATGCCTCCAAGACAGGCGCTTACAGCGCTCTAGAATTTTAATAACATATTACTTATTATTATCATTACCTGCAGCGTTGGGGTTGATACAACCACAGCAAACGCCGTACCTCAGTTATAAAGAAACAAAATCTTATTTACAATACTGGTATGACTGATTATTATTAACATTTTTTACGCTGAACATGGTTATATTTACTACATAATATCACTTTAAATGAAAATGAAGTAAAATATGTAAAACAAAATCTAAGTTACCTGAACCAAGAGCGCAGAAGTGCAAGCGATGAGAATAATCTTGGCAGCCATGATGTGATACAAGAAGTGTCTGTTGCAGAATGACTATTGATCACTTAACCTAAGTATTTATACTAGTTTTTTTCATATTAACTGTAGTTATCAGGACATAATTTTGGAACACGTGTTCGGCCTACGTGTTATTCTTATATTTATTTTAATAAAAATATATAATGCTCCCTTATCATTCACAATTTTCATAAAACATTGTTATTTATTTAACGTCTTATGAAACACACATACCATTGAATAGCAGGTGCATATATTGTAATTAATGTGTTATCGGTAAACAATTAAAACTATTCCGACACGTCGCGTCGTATCGCTTCACTCGCACATATTGTAGAAGATAATTTTAGTGGAATATAAACTCCTGTGATGCAGTTGTAATTCATTGTACATTCAGTGCATCAGACCTACAACATGTCTACCTTCGCCTTCCTTCTTCTTTGCGTGCAGGCTTGCCTCATACACGTGAGTTTTACATTCTTGTTTAAATCGTTAGACTTTTTGTGGTACAGCTTTGTAGGTGTTTACTTTTAATTTGTCAAAAATAAAATGTAAAACATAACTTTAATTTTTAGTGGAATTTTATTTACTTCGTTAATTTCTTCCTTTTTTAAACTTCACAATAAAAGTGAAGATAATGTGATTTAGTCAAATATTAATATTTAAATGATTATATTTCAGAATGCGTACAGCGCATGCCTTGGCACTGGCTACTATGGCGCCGGTCTCGGCTACGGCTACGGCGGTCTGGGTTGTGGAGGATGCGGTGTAGGCGGCATTGGTTACGCCGGTTATGATGGCTTTGGTTACGGCGGACTTGGCTACGGCGGCCTTGGTTATGGCGGTTGGGGCTATGGTGTCGGTTACGACGGTATTGGTGCTGGTTACGGCGGTGCCGGTGTTGGTAACGTAGCTGTGGCCGGCGAGCTGCCCGTGGCTGGTACCACCGCCGTCGCTGGACAGGTGCCCATCATCGGCGCTGTCGGTTTCGCCGGTGACGCTCTCGCCGCTGGTTCCGTCTCCATCGCCGGACGTTGCGGTTGCGGCTGCGGCTGCGGTGGGGCTTACCTTTACTAATCACCTACATATTGAAAATGTGTTAGAAAATTCTTGCAAACCGAATAAATGGTGATTACAGAATTACACAATCGTTTCTCTTGGTTTAATCCTCAGCAAGCAATATCTTATTGGTGTTATCGGTGTGGAAACTAATTACTTATATTTAATGTTACAACGCGTTAATTAACGAAACAACAAATATGCTGCATTAGAAAAATGACGGCAATCGGAAAAGCCGAAAATTATTATCAGATAATATTTAAGACTTAAAATCACTTTAAATATTTTGATAGAATCACGAAATTTGTGTTTGAAGTTCTATAGATTTTTTATTTTCTTTAATTTTATAAAAGAATGTGGTTACATAATATTAGATAGTAGAAAGAAAGAAAATGCATTTATTTAATCAGGACCAGATGGCAGTCATACTGCATAAGCTACAGGAAAGAAAATTCAAGGTAAAATATAAAAAAATTAGATACAAAAAAAGTATAATATACTATACCTACCTAATAATAAAATCGAAAAGAAATTTAAAGACTATGTACAAAATTAGTCTAGCGAATATGAACATATTCATTCACCCGGCCATCCACATCTGAAGCTGTGCCAACATTCCAAATTTGGCCGACAACCAGTTCGGATTTAGGGGGGGGACGTCCTACCGTCCACACGATTCTGCGGGTCAAGTTACAGGCGGAGGAAGCAGTGGCCGGAGCCAGCGTAGATATAGCGGTATCGTTGAATATTTCCAACGCATTTAACTCGTTGCCCTGGCCCTGCCTCCACGAGGGATTGCGGTACCACGTGATGCCGCCCTATCTTCGGCGT
This sequence comes from Manduca sexta, assembly GCF_014839805.1. Taxonomy (NCBI): domain Eukaryota; kingdom Metazoa; phylum Arthropoda; class Insecta; order Lepidoptera; family Sphingidae; genus Manduca; species Manduca sexta. The sequence continues at coordinate 37,954 of NW_023591985.1, read as the reverse complement.
CCGGTGCACGCGTATCTGTTTGACAGGGATGTGGTGTATCCGGGTGCCGACGGGTGGCATCGCAGAGCAACGTCTTGCGGTGTTCCACAGGGCTCGGTTTGGGGCCCTCTCCTGTGGAACATCGGGTATGACTGGGTGCTCCGTGGTGCCAATCTCCGGGGAGTCAGCGTGACATGTTACGCTGACGACACATTGATCACGGCGACATCAAGGACCTTCCAGGGCGCCGCAATGTTAGCGGCGGTGGGCACTGGCCACGTTGTTAGCCGAATTCGACGTTTTGGTTTGAAGGTGGCCCTCGAGAAGATCGAGGCCATTTGTTTTCACGGGCCTCGCAGAGGGCCACCAGCCGGCGCCCACATCGTTGTGGAAGGGGTGCGGATTCTAGTGTTAGATAGCCGTTGGGAATTTCGCACCCATTTCTTAAAATTGCGGACGAAATTGTCCCGGGCAGCGGACGCTCTTTCCAGTCTGCTGTCCAACCTGGAGGGTCCTGATATCCCTTGCCGAAGGTTGTACCACGGAGTCGTGCGGTCCATGCCACTATACGGCAGCCCGGTCTGGGCTGATGCCCTAAGAGAGCGTTCTGCCGCTCTCTTGCGGGGCCCGCAGCGCGTAGTGGCGCAGCGGGCGATTAGGGCATACCGCACGGTTTCATTCGAGGCAGCTTGCTTGTTGGCCGGATTCCTGCCCTGGGATATGGACCCCAAATCTCTGTCTGGTGTCTTTCATTGGCGGGAGGAGGCGTTCAGTCGCGGGCAGCGTCCGGCCCTGAAGGAGGTGGAGGCCAAGAGGGCCTCCTTGCGACGAGCCGCCGTGGAGGAGTGGCGTCTCAGGCTGGAGGCCCCGACAGCGGGGCTCCGGACCGTTGCAGCTGCGCAGCCTGTCTTTGCCGAGTGGCTAGACAGGCGCCACGGTGCGGCAACCTTTCGGTTGTCACAGGTTCTCACCGGGCATGGCTGCTTCGTTGAGTATCTGTACCGGATCGTAGGTACGAAGGTGTCGGCCCTGTGTCACCATTATGCCAACTGCTCGCTCGATACGGCCCAACATACTTTGGAGTTCTGTCCAGCCTGGGACGAAGAGCGCAGCGCCCTTAGATCAGTCGTCGGAGGAGATCTTTCGCTGCCAGCCGTGGTCGCTTCCATGGTCGGCAGCCCGGAGGCCTGGCGTGCGGTGGCCCACTTCTGTGAGGTGGTCCTCTCGCAGAAGGAGAGTGCCGAGAGGGATAGAGAGGGAGGATCCCTCCCGCCGTCAGAGGAGACGTAGGAGGCGCCGGATGGACGACTGACCGGCGTCTCCCGCCCTGTGGAATGGGGGCGTTTGGAGAATTCCACCACGGTATCCCCTGCCTGTCGTAAAAGGCGACTAATAGGGGGCATCGGGGGGTCGTCGGCGGGCGGCTGGGGGCCGTCCGCTCTTAGTGTATATTGTGCACATCTCGCACATTGTGATAACCCCCGGGATGGACGGCAGCGTGGAAGGTAGGCCTCATGCTGCCGTTGACGCAGAGAGCGTCCTTCGGTTACGCGGGGGCTTCTGAGCCCCCCCATAGGAGACGGGACGCAACAGACGGCACCGCGCAGGGGCGACTGCGGACGAAAACTTAGACATTTTAGTCAGAGGAAGCCCACAGTCGTCCCTAATGCGCCGAAGACGGCCACCGCGGAGTTTTAGTTGGTATGCCGTGCGTTGCATATAGGTTAGAGACTCGGCCCGGCGGTCACCTGAAGGTCAAGATCAAATCCGGGCGGCTCAATGCCGGGCCGTAAGGCACGGAGACCCCAACATAACCGCTCAGTCGCCCTTTAATTAGTAGGTCTTAGGATTTGTTACTATTACCACCTAAGTACGCCACTGTGTATTAAACGTACTCTGGAGCTTTGAAATACATAATATATTCAGTGCCATCTTTGGAGTTTCATTATAGCTAGAGTTGTGACTTTCATGCATTACCATCAAAAACACAGTGAAAATCTACACCCATAAACTCAGTGTCCGCCATGTGGAGGAGCCATCCTGACAATAATTTACAGCAAGGTTAACAGGAGTACCCACGGCTGCCAGCAAAAGATAAGAAATATATATTTAAAGGAAATAAGAATATATAAGTAATCATACATAATCAATTAATTATAACTTGTGATGACATAAGATAAAAAATACAACTACTACAAATTTATGCATTTGAGATTGCACTATTATTATTTGTTCCGAAACGCTGCGCCACGCCGGTATCACGTCTACACGGCTAGGTGCGCATGAGAGCAAGGCGGCGGACACAACCGAACTGATGCCATCAAGGCTCTGAGTCCCAATAAACGGAGCGTCAAATGACGTACACACACTAAAATTCTGAGCGAATATTTTTTTATCTGCACTGGATGTTCTCATTCAGACAGAAAATGACGACGATGGATGTTAGTAAACTCCATATAATATCTATGCAGTTATTGCCCATTACGGTAAAAATATTTTTTTATTAAATAATACGACTAAGTAAACTTTCAACATACAAATAATTCCATATACCGCAATCTTCACTCTTATTTATCTTCTGGGAAGATTTCGTTAAATTGTCGATATTACAGTTGTACGGAATAATTTATCTTTAAAAGAATTTATGTATGACACAATTTTTAAGACATAACTTTGGGAATCCAAACAACGCTCGTCAAGTAAAAAAAAATATTATTGAATACTCTACTTATGAATGGATATGTATGAATGGACTACGTAATAAAACACTATTCTTATTAAACTAAACCGTTACGTGAAGGTATTCAGACTATAATGGGGAAAGAAAATTACAGTTTCATATTGCAAAATCAGAATTTATTGTCTTTGCCAGGTCGTAGTAACGTAAGATCTGTAATAATGAATTTATCAGTAGACGAAAGGACCGCCGCAACCGCAACCGCAACGTCCGGCGATGGAGACGGAGCCAGCGGCGAGAGCGTCACCGGTAAAACCGACAGCGCCGATGATGGGCACCTGACCAGCGACGGCGGTGGTACCAGCCACGGGCAGCTCACCGGCGACGGCCACGTTACCAACGCCGGCACCACCGTAACCAGCACCGATACCGTCGTAGCCGACACCATATCCCAAGCCGCCGTAACCAAGACCGCCATAACCAAGGCCGCCGTAGCCGAAGCCATCATAGCCCAGACCAGCATAACCGATACCGCCTAGACCGCATCCTCCATAGCCGAGACCGCCGTAGCCGTAGCCGAGCCCGGCCCCGTAGTAGCCGGTACCAAGGCACGCGCTGTACGCATTCTAGAACAATTTAAACATTAATTGAAATTTCACGACAAATCATCAGATGACCAAGTAAACAAATTGGAAATAAGGCTAAGTTCCTAAGAAAATTGAAATAGATATCCAGATTTCCTAAGAAATTGATTAATACATTTCTTACGCGTCAACACACACTTACGTGGATAAGGCAAGCTTGCACGCAAAGAAGAAGGAAGGCGAAGGTAGACATGATGGTTCTAGTCTTCTGAAAACTGGTTGCAGAATGATTACAACTGACAGTGGCTATGTTTTTATACACATAAAATTCCAAGCATTTCGAACTTTATTAACCCCATTAAGATAAATATTTAGTAATAATGTTATCATTAATTTGAATTTTAGAATAATAACCAATTTCCATTTGATACACTTAGTTGAGTCGAAGCACGTACGTCCAATTAAACTAGATAATAAGTTGCTCAACTTTTCGTACTCATCGAGTCCTGACAACTTAATGGTCATTATGAAGAGATCAGGTTTCATAACTTTAGCACTCATTAGGATAACGAGCTGTAAACTCATATAAAACTGCTCCTCGAGGTGATAGAATCACTCTTGATTCTGTTTTAGCTGAAACATAATTACAAAACATGTCCGCAAAAGCTGTGCTCGTCTTCTGTGCCTCTGCACTCTTAGTCCAGGTAAGAACAGTTTGTAACCAGTTTAAGCTCGTAATTGGAACTGTCTTAATCATACTTGTCAGTATTCTAAATAATAACTAAAAAATAATTAATTCAATCAACAAGTTTCATAAAAAAAATGCACAATGACGCAGCAACAGCAGAAAAAAATTATGGTAATTAATTTTTTAGAGCGCTGTTGGCACCTGTCTTGGACGCCTCGGCACCGGCTGGGGCTATGGCGGTCTCGGCTACGGAGGTCTGGGTTACGGCGGATGGGGCTATGATGGATTTGGCTACGGTGGTCTTGGCTATGGTGGTCTTGGATACGGTCGTCTGGGATGCGGCATTGGCGCCATCGCTCCTGCTGCGGACATCGCTGTCGCCAGCGGCCTCGGAGCTGCTTATGGTGGTGGTCTCGGTGTATCCAGTGCTTCTCCCATGGCTCCCACTGGTCTTGCCGTAGCCTCTGAGAACGTATACGAGGGTGCTGTCGCTGTTGGCGGTAACCTGCCTTTCCTGGGAACCGTGGAAGTTGCCGGAGAGTTCCCCACCGCTGGTGCTGGTGCTGTCTCGTACGGTTGTGGTGATGGTGCTGTTGGCATCGCCGCTGAGGGTCCCATCGGAGCTGCTGTCGGTCCCGCCTACGGATACGGAGGTCTGGGCGGATTCGGTGTCGGAGGTTACGGACTCGGACTCGGCTACGCTGGAGTCGGCGCGCGCGGTTGCGGTTGCGGCTGCGGTGCTTGGTACTGAAACTCTGATAACCATATAACCTGATACCATAAGAAATAAAAATATCTAATAAGCAAGTAATTATTTTGTGTAATTTCTTCAAACTCACCCTCCGTAACATAATATATATTATAGTATATCTATGTATACAAAGTAATTTTGACATTGTTTTAATAAATTAATTCATAATATACTTATCTTCTTGAAAACAACTTTACCATAAGTTATTCTAACCATAGATTTAATATAAAATGCGTAACTTTCGAACAAAATGAATATCAATAGTAGAAATTTTAATTTTACACCCCCTTATGCCACTACTACTACTTTAAGAACATTATCCCATATACTATACTATATATACTATATGTTCTTAGATTCAATTTCAATATTTTGCATGAGTTTTTCCTACACATTTCGCATATGACAAGATGACAATACCATTAGGTGTTACTGGACAGACGCGGCGGTCTACGTGAAAATATGCTGCGAAGATAATAATGATTTATAGCCTGCATAATGATTTCGTATGTTTACCCGAATGTTAGACATTGATATAAAACTATTTCTCAAGTTAAAAAAATGTATAATTGTAATGTAGGTAGATATTTTATTTTTCCAAATGAATGGACATAATATATTTAATTATCGATTGGTTGTAGAATTAGTGTCTCACATAGGGTGAAAGGGGCAAGGGGGGGTCCGCTATTTGAAGGTAGATATTGTAACCTTGTAAAAAGCGGCGATAGCCTAGTTGGTTGTGGAACGGTCTGTCGAGACGAATGTCCGCAGGTTCAAATCCCAAGGTCACACACCTCTGATTTTTCTAAAAAAATATGTGAGTATTCTTTGTGAATTATCGCTTGCTTTAACGGTGAAGGAAAACATCGTGAGGAAACCTGCATACCTGAGAAGTTCTCTATAGGAATTTCGAGGGTGTGTGAAGTCTACCAATCCGCACTAGGCCAGCGTGGTGGACTAAGGCCTAATCCCTCTCAGTAGTAGAGGAGGCCCGTGCTCAGCAGTGGGCAAATATTTAATACAGGGCTGATATATTATTATTATTATTATTGTAACTTTGACTTTTCGGACGACCTGACATCTCCTTCCGCTCCGTAGCCACGAAAGCAAAGTCTTCTTAAACGTCGGGAAATAATCGTAATATGAAAACTGCGAAAAAGAAACAGTTTTTAAAATCGTTGTCGTAAAACATATGTGCAGTATGCGATACGATGTATTATTCGCATCCCATGACCGCGCCAGAAGCTTCATGACGGGCAAGAATACAAGATATGATGCATTATTTTTTATTCAGAATATTTGATTTAGTTATTAATCTGAGATAAATATAGTACTTTATTTTACTCCGTATAATATTTATAGTCTAATTACTTTTGCGAAATTTGGTAGAGAAATCTAGTGAAATGATGAAATTGTTCTTTAAAAAGTCGACCATCAAATAATAGGATATTCATTCATTTACTTACCAATAAATGAACGCTAAGTGAGTTCGATATGTATGAAAATTTTGACTTAGTTAAATAAATAAACGAGTTCCTACTACCTTTACAAGATCGTTTATCAACCACGCGAGAGAACATCAATCCTCCGCTCGCCGGTACATGCCCTACTTTTGAGAACTTATCTGACCCATCTGTTGTTAATTTTACGAACTTTATGCCCTTGCTCACCGCCATTTGTTGCTGTTGACTGTTGTCGCCAGTTTACTGATACGCTTGGCTATGATCGGTGACTTTGTTTTTCTAGGGATCATTTGCTTCTGTTTTGAATGCGTAGAGAAATACTGAGTATAGCATGTGCGAAGACTCCATATAACCCGATTCCTGACGGCTTCCCTTTCGTAATTTATAAAAAATCTAATGATCATTAGAACGATTTTGCAGATTGTACTTTTACATTTTGATACCTATATTATATTAAGTCGGGTTCCCTTTTGGAAAAATTCACCCTTCGCCACTGGAGTATAGCAATCTCCTTAGCTCACTATGTGACTGTGAGCTGTCTTAGGCATCTTAAACGATCTCACACATTATGGTTCATTTTCGCTTGCAATCTACAATTATTAGCAAGTCAAGGCTTGCTGTCTATTATTTCACCAGACGGATTACGTATAGCGAAAAGTAGATGCACTTCTTGCTTTTCTGCCTACCCCTTGTGGAATAAAGAACGTGTATGTGTCATCTATTTGGTCTTTAGTTTAAAATGAGTGATGCAGCAATTAATCGTATGCTATATCTGCCTACTCTGTACAATGTACACTGTGTTCATTGTAAGACATTCATCTTACAACACTGACACTGTGTTCATTGTTTAACAACAAAAACTTTGCTTTGTAGTTAGACTTTAAAACTTATTAATTAGTAATTGTCATAACATGTATATATAACAAGCGAGTGTGACGTTTCAAAGCGATTAAAATAGGTTATATATTATAATTTGAATCTCTGTAAACTTATAAAAATTTAGGTCTAAGTTACCAATTTTATTTAAATTATACTTAATGGATACTGCAGTGCTCCCAATATGAGTAACACACAGTATTAACACATATAAGTTAACTCGATGCTTATTCAAAATGGTTTACGTTATAATAACAAATACAACAAAGTAACATTTTATCAGCATTTATGTATTTTGTCCAGTATTTATGGGATAGACAATCATTCACTTTATTCTGTGAATTTAGTAGAGGTAGGGCCCACCGCAGCCGCAGCCGCAACGTCCAGCGATGGAGACAGCACCAGCAGCAGCAGCGGTGCCGCCGAACTCTACTGCACCGATGATGGGCACCTGTCCGGCGACGGCGGTGGTACCAGCCACGGGCAGCTCACCGGCAACAGCCACGTTACCAACACCAGCACCGCCGTAACCAGCACCAGCCACACCGTATCCAGCAATACCAGCGCCGTAACCGAGACCGCCATAGCCGTAACCGAGACCACCATAACCGAAACCATCGTAAGCAAGTCCGCCGCAGCCGCATCCAAGGCCGCCGTAGCCAAAACCGTCGTAGCCAAGACCACCGTAACCAAGCCCTCCGTACCCGTAACCAAGACCAGCACCTAGACAGGCACTGTAGGCATTCTGAAAAAAATAATATATTGGTAACTATCCTGGCAGAATTTAATATTATATGCTTTTTAATTTTAGTAAATATCTCTTCCTGTTTAAAACCCAATTCGTAACTCTCTATACTTCAAAACGTTTTTTTTGTACCTACACTAATTAATTTATTACTATATCAAATAAATGAATATTTAATAACTCGTAAAAGTCTAAAGGAATATTATCATACTATTATTATGTATACTCACGTGGATGAGGCAAGCCTGCACGCAGAGGAGAAGGAAGGCGAAGGTAGACATGTTTGTTCTGTTCTACTGAAGACTCAACGCAGAATGGTTACAAGTGACCAATACAGCGCTTTTATACAAACAATAACCTCTCTGTTATAAATGCGATAATAGCGTTCAAACACGTGATTTCTTTAATTTCGTAACGCTGTGTTTTTATTATTTGTTTTATATTATAAATCATGTGTTGCACGTACGCGCCATTAGGCATCGAATATTTGCCGGAGATATTATTATCGTTGTATCGTTCAGTGAACTATCAAGGTCGGAAGTTTCGCAACTCTAAACATAAGACAATACGATCTATGCTGATACTTGAATATATAACTCCATGAAGACGCAAGGGAGTCATTCTGGTTGCTGCTTCCGGAGGAACATCATCAGTACACAAACATGTCCGCCAAAGCTGTGCTCGTATTCTGCGCTTCCGCTCTCTTGGTTCAGGTAAGATCAGTAAGCAATATTTAAATCTGTGATGACAAAATAGAATTGACTCATTTATAATATTTTCGTAGTCTCTAATACAGATATCTATGTATATACTTAGTCTGGCCATAAATACTGTTACACTTAATTATAAAAAAATATTACATTTGAATTTCGAATCTGTCATTTTTATACGATTGTTCATTGTGTTTTCTCATTTTGGCGCCAATACATTGTAAAATATTTTGCGATATTAAAATGGTGTGGGGTGATAAAGAGAACCGAATCGCTGTGATAGCATTACACAAAGTAGGTATGGAGCCAAATGCAATTTTTAAAACTCTCCATACACTTGGTATTAGTAAAATGTTTGTGTACCGGGCTATTAATAGGTACAATGAGACCTCCTCTGTTTGTGACAGAAAAGATCTGGCCGTCCACGTAGTGTTCGTACGAAAAAGGTGGTCAAAGCAGTAAGGGAAAGAATTCGAAGAAATCCTGTCCGAAAGCAAAAGATTTTATCTCGGGAAATGAAGATAGCACCTAGAACCATGTCGCGTATTTTAAAAGATGACTTAGGACTTGCAGCCTATAAGAGACGCACTGGCCATTTCTTAACTGATAATTTAAAGAAGAATAGGGTGGTAAAATCGAAACAACTACTGAAGCGGTACGCAAAGGGAGGTCACAGAAAAATTTTGTTTACGGATGAGAAAATTTTTACAATTGAGCAACATTTTAACAAACAAAATGACCGTATTTATGCTCAAAGCTCTAAGGAAGCTTCCCAATTAGTCGACAGAGTGCAACGTGGACATTATCCGACTTCAGTGATGGTTTGGTGGGGTGTTAGCTATGAAGGAGTGACTGAGCCATATTTTTGTGAAAAAGGTATCAAAACATCGGCACAAGTGTATCAAGATACCATTCTTGAGAAGGTAGTTAAGCCCCTTAACATCACCATGTTCAATAACCAAGTATGGTCCTTCCAGCAAGACTCGGCGCCGGGTCATAAAGCTCGGTCCACGCAGTCTTGGTTGGAATCGAACGTTTCGGACTTCATCAGAGCTGAAGACTGGCCGTCGTCTAGTCCCGATCTTAATCCGCTGGATTATGATTTGTGGTCAGTTTTAGAGAGTACAGCTTGCTCTAAACGCCATGATAATTTGAGTCCCTAAAACAATCTATACGATTGGCAGTGAAGAATTTTCCCATGGAAAGAGTGCGTGCTTCTATTGATAACTGGCCTCATCGTTTAAAGGACTGTATTGCAGCCAATGGAGACCACTTCGAATAAGCTTTTTATATTTTTAATTGTTTTATATTTATGTATTAAACTGACACACTGTAAAAGTAATAAATGTTATTTGCAGTTAACAATTTTCTTTTTTCTTTATTACAATATTTATGGCAAGACTAGGTATAATATAGGTGTCTCTAGAAATGATTAGACATAAAATATTTTTTCTAAGAAAATTAATTATTGTTTGAATTTAAATGCCGTAAATAACACAGCTATTTATATTTTTCTAGAGCGCTGTAAGCACTTGTCTCGGAGGCTTTGGTTTGGGCTACGGGGGTCTGGGTTACACTGGGCTGGGTTACGATGGTTTGGGCTACGGCGGTTTAGGCTATGGCGGTCTAGGCTGCGGTGGTCTAGGCTACGGTGGTTTAGGCTACGGCGGCCTCGGATACGGCACTGGCCTTGGAGCTGCCTATGGAGGTGGTCTCGGTGTCTCTACTGGTTCTGCCATTGCCCCTGTCGGTCTCGCTGTGGCTTCTGAGAACGTATACGAGGGTGCTGTGGCTGTCGGCGGAAACCTGCCCTTCCTGGGTACCGTGGCCGTGGACGGTCTGTTCGACACCGCCGGTGCTGGCGCTGTCTCGTACGGTTGTGGTGACGGCGCCGTCGGTATCACCGGTGAGGGTCCCATCGGCGCTGGTTTCGGATACGGCGCTGGATTCGGTGGCTACGGCCTCGGACTCGGCTACGGCGCTCGAGGCTGCGGCTGCGGATGCGGTGCCTGGTACTAAAACTTCCAGTATCACAAGAATTGTACAAACCATACGACATTTAACAATGCATAACGAATAAACGAAAGCAAACTGATGATTTGTTTTTATTAAATCCTACTAAAATGATAAATGCGCAAGTTTGTGAGGATGGATGTAAGTTTGTTCCTCTTTCACGAAATAACTACAGAACGGATTTAGATGAAACTTTACAATAATATTGGTTATACAACAGAATAACACATGGGCTACAATGAATAATGATTTTGTGTAATATGGTTATTATAATATAACGATAAGTATCAAGTCGGAAAAAAAATATCCCGCAAAACTCCTTCACGCGGGCAAAGCCGCGAGCAAAAGCTAGTATATTATAAAGAAGAAAAAAATGCTTGTATTGCATAAATTTAGAAAGTAATTGACTGATTTTTTAGATTCTTTTACCATTACAATGCTACTTGAAATCGAAGTACCAGGCTATTACTTCTGGCTTGATTTTAGTAAAAATAGATTTAAGTCTAAATTGAGGGTATTTTTTTAGAAAAGGGAGATCTTATACGTGGGAATAGCTGTTACCATGATTTATGAATGACTTCTATAACATAAGTAAGTCTATCGCAATTAAAATAAAGTGTTTCGGCAATGTGCTCAAAATTAAGTTTATATTCAGAAAGAAATCTAACAACTGCATAATAAAAACAAAGCGGCCACAGTGCGGATGCGGCTCAGATATCGCGCCTGTTTTGTTTATTTATATTATGGGTTTAAAAATTTTGCTTTTATAATAATAGCTTTTGCACGCGGCTTTGCTCCCGATATCTTCAATTATCACACTAAAAAGTAGCGTTTAGTTTATTTTTATTAATGTAGTTTCATATATTTGTAATAATTTTTAATATCTTTACAAATTATAAATTATTGTACAAAAGTACAATAATCCCTTATTCACGATTACGTTATTCAAAGAAAGAAAAAAGAAGAAGAAGAAGAAAAAAAGTTTATTATTGGAACAAAGATAAAAACTTAAAAACACAAAATCCTACGTAACATTATTATTATTAATTATTGCACCAACAATAAGAAACGTTTGTACAAAATTATATGCTTCTAAACAGCGCTTTCGACTGTAAATTAATGTTGTAATCAGGCAAGCAGTAACTTTCCTTTTATAGACTTTAAATACACTTATAGACGCATCCGCGTTACATTTACTAATACATCTTTTTTAGTAGTCAAGCTTCAACCAAAAAATCTCTAGTTCATTTTGTCCCTGAATTTTAAGTATATTACAATCAGCTCTTGTTACCATTAGATATAAGACCATCAGTAAAGCAAAATATTTCATTTCTACCTTCGTGTGAAGAGCAAAAGTAACACATGTATACAATATTAAGGTTCGTCGAGGGACCTGTTTAAGAAGAGAATACAGTTTTCGATTATCATTCCGAATATATATGAAACTAGCTTTGGCCGTGGCTCCGCCCGCGTGATAAAGTTTGCCAGGCTAAAGTTTTCCATTATAAAAGTCACGCTATATATTTTCTCAGGAGCCTATGTTCCATCCCAGGGTGCCAGGGATTTTTTTAAGAGAAGTTATCCGACACACTTGATTGTTGCATAACTTTAACTGTTTACGCAGCGCACGCAACGGAAGCTCTCAAAAGTAATAAATTTTCCCCATTTTGTAACTTTTTTCATTATTGCTCCGCTCTTATTGGTGATAGCGAGATATATAAAATATGTGACCAAATTTTTTTTATGGGAATATCATCATTAAGGTATTTTTACCTTCCTAAGCCAGGTTTGAACTATGAAGGGAAATCGTATCATATTTATAGGTTATATTCATATCGAATGGCGCATAGAATGTGTTAAACAAATACATACATCACGGAGTCTTTTTACGATTTTTTAGGTGCGATCTGCCTATTATGTCTTGTTTTGCGTATATTTTTATAAGTTACATGCAAGCATGATGCTGTATGTTTGAATAGGTTCCTCGACTAAGATTTAATATTGTATAGGTATACCCCTTATTCATAAACGTTTTTTATCTAAGGACGGAGTAAAGCTGTGATAACAAGCCTGTTTCTCAGTGCCCAACGGCACTGAGAAACTAGGACACAATAGACATAGGGCCGTTGTGATTGGTTATTATTGTTGTATTTCAATATTAGCCAATCACAACGGCCCTACGTCTACGCACTGCGAAGACTGCCATGCCGTCAGCACTGAGAAACAGACTTGTTATCACAGCCTTACTCGGTCGTTAGATAAAAAACGTCTATGAATAAGGGGGTTAGGATTTAAAGTGTTGTTATGTCAAAAACATCATAACCCCTTCAACGCGTATTTATAATATTATAATAAATACTTAATAATATGCTGCCTCAGTTCACTGCACTGGCCCAGTGTGAATTGGCAGACAGTACTCTCAAAATTCTTACAGCAAACTTCACAGGTATGTAGATTTCCTGACGATGTTCCTTCACCGATAAACTAAGCGATAATTCACAAGAATACACACGTAACTAGAAAAAAATTGAGGTGTGCCCTTGGGTTTTGAACCTGCGGACATCCGCCCGGCAGTTCGTTTCACTTTCAACTAGTATGTAATAAAACAACAGTAAATTCTATTATTGCTCGTAGTTTATTTTATATCAGCCAGGTCTTATTTATTTTTTGAAACATTAGTTACAAAATGAGTTTAGTAAAATGCACCGCAGCCGCAACCACAACCGCGCGCGCCGTATCCAGCGTAGCCGAGTCCGTATCCTCCGATACCGAATCCGCCCAAACCTCCGTATCCGTAGGCGGGACCGACGGCGGCACCGATAGGACCCTCAGCGGCGATGCCAACAGCACCATCACCACAACCGTACGAGACAGCACCAGCACCGGCGGTGGGGAACACGCCGTCCACAGCCACGGTACCCAGGAAAGGCAGGTTACCGCCGACAGCGACAGCACCCTCGTACACGTTCTCAGAGGCTACGGCGAGACCGGTGGGGGCTATGGGAGAAGCACTGGAGACACCAAGACCACCACCATAGGCAGCGTCGAGGCCGCCGTAACCGAAGCCATCGTAGCCAAGACCGCCGTAGCCGAGACCTCCGTAACCGAAGCCATCATAACCCAAACCGCCGCATCCGAATCCACCGTATCCCAGACCTCCGTAGCCGAATCCACCATAACCCAGACCGTCAAATCCAGCAGCGTAGGGGCCAATGCCAGCACCGAATCGTCCTAAGCAACTACCCAGCGCGCACTGCCAGACAAAGAAAAATATTATCATCAATAACCACCAACAAGTAGAAAAAAACTCACGCGTGTTTTATACTAAAATTATGTTAATGCACGTACCTGAACGAAGAACGCAGAAGCGCAAGCTACGAGGAAAGCTTTAACTGCCATGTTGTGATACTCAGGAAATTTCTGTTACAGAATAACTACCCATAGTGTAACACAAGTATTTATACATGATGCTTTCCATTCTGGCTGTGATAAAAAATAATAATAAAATTTGGAACGTGCAATCCCTACGTGTTAAATTCTTATTTAGAATGAAATTACCCTTGCCCAGGTTATCAATTTAATTATTTTTACGCATTATAATAAATAAAACACTCGCAAATAGCGTGTTGACATTGAAAAATACGTGAATTATTATTAATTAGTTATCTATAAACAATTAGAACTATTACTAAATAGCGTGGTATCAGAGAAGCGTCTCCAGTCTCCATATAAATCAGTGTCATACAACTGTAAGCCATTGTATATTCAGTGTATCAGACCCACAACATGTCTACCTTCGCCTTCCTCCTTCTCTGCGTGCAGGCTTGCCTCATCCACGTGAGTACTTATACACCGTGTGATTATTTTATTATACATCTTAATAAGTAAGTTTTCAATTAAAATATATAACATATAAATATATAAATATAAATAATTTTATTTTTTGTTTCAGAATGCGTACAGCGCGTGTCTCGGCGCCGGCTACTACGGTGCTGGTCTCGGCTACGGCTATGGCGGCCTCGGCTATGGAGGATGCGGACTAGGCGGCCTCGGTTACGCTGGTCTTGGTTATGACGGATTTGGCTATGGCGGCCTTGGTTACGGCGGCTGGGGCTACGGCTATGACGGTATCGGAGCTGGTTACGGCGGTGCTGGTGTTGGTAACGTTGCTGTCGCCGGTGAGCTGCCCGTGGCTGGTACCACCGCTGTCGCCGGTCAGGTGCCCATCATCGGCGCCGTGGAGTTCGGCGGTACCGCGGCTGCTGCTGGTGCTGTCTCCATTGCTGGACGTTGCGGTTGCGGCTGCGGTGGACCCTACCTTTACTGATAATTATAATTCACGACAAATGGAATGTATTGGCAAAACTAATAGAATACACTAAAATGCATGATTCTATCGTTTCCTTTACTCTTTATAATTTTATACTGAATAACATATTAACTTAATTCTGAATGAATGAAGCTAATTTCTAATCTAAAAATCTAGGTGTTCATATAACTTACTCGTATTAGACAATTTACTACACTCGTTTCTCCTAAAATGCGTCAAAATTAGTTAATTACAGACAATCTGTCGAATTAATTCAAAACGTAATGATGTAACCAGAAACATGAAGATTTATTGAAATCTCTATCGTTTAATATTTTTGTTAAGTTAAGATCTATATTCATTGTAAGATTTTGACTAAGCCGGCTCGACCGGGGATTCTCTTATTCCGTATATCTTTTAAAAGAAGGAAGTGGTAGATTCACTTCGGATTAGAATACGAGTATATTGCTCACGACTTCCCCCTCTTGAAAGATCTTTCCTAGAATAAAAATACTTTATGTAGTTTTTGGGATGAAATTTAGCAAGTAACTTATAACACACCAGCCTTAATTACTGTAGCGATTAATTGCACCATTTATACGAAGCTAGGGTTGATATTTCCACATACTTTAACATTTATAAGTACATACTATGTTCAAACAAAGCCCGGTTCTTATCATAGACAAGTTTTCAAAAATCCTAGTTTACCCATCTATTTCAATCTATGTCGTCTTATACGTCGGCCGCCACAAACGAAATAACATCTACGAATGATTCCAAAGGCCCTGCCATTTAGAAAATAGCTGTTATTTTTTTATACAGCGTCATGACAGTGGCATAATTATTACTTCTATGAAGCGATTTTTTTTTTGCATATAAAATTAATTTAAATTGAATTACATTATTTTTACTACATCAACAATATACCTAAATTCTTAGTTATCGAATTATATAGGTATGTAAGTTTTATTGTTTTTTGCTTTTCTTTATATTTTCATAAGATTTTACTGCACTCAGATGAAAGGAACAGCTGCCTAACATGGCCCACCTCACATGTTTTCGAAATATATATTTTTTAATTTGATATGTTTGGTTTTGTAATGCAAAAAGAATCAACTTATTGCTAGCTCGTTAATTATTAAATATATATCGTTTTAATCAAAGGTTTCTTTCATGTATATTTTAAAATAAAGTGGTTCGTGAGTGCTTTCGTTACGTAAAACTCATTTCATAATATAATGTTTTTTATTTAATTTTCGAGTATCTTGGATTAAAGGACAATGCCCAAAACCAGGCTATCTTTGCGTCACTCATGCGTCTTAACCAAATATCTATTAAAAATCATCATTTTATTTATTATTTCACTTGTATTTATTTCAGACCTAAGCAAATGGAGGTTTTAAAGATATGAAAAAAAGTTGTTTAATTGTTGCAAATGAAACACCGGATAATTTACTGCCAATATGGCGAATTGATACCAATTTATTAAAAATTCCCCTTTTAAATGGAATAAAAAAATGAATATGCACAAAAAATGTGCTGGTTCTTGAAACTATAATATGTGGTTAAAATATATTATTCATTAAACAAAAATATTGTTATAAAATAATATATTTTATTTAATAATTATGACCAAACTCCAAATAGTTGGTAAAAATAAGGGAAAATATCAATCGTTCCAAAACAAACAAATGGCGTTTTATACTTAAATTGCCAGAAATACTAAAATCAGCAAAAACATGTCGACTTTATTTTTAATTAATGAATATATGGGTACAGATTTTTATTACACTGGCAACTGAAATAAATGACATTTTGACACTTCAGATTTGTTTGACTTTGAATGTTAAATCATTATAATATTTTACTCAAGATCGGAGTGTTTTTCTTTTGTATTTTAATGTTTAGTAGAGAAATCCTCTGTTAAGAAACAACGTATAGTGTGTGTTTCGAACTTTGAGAGAATGTTTTTAGTTAGCAACACAATGTCGTCTTGAGCCTAGACCCAGAACAATTAATCGAGACGGTATATCCTGGTGGTGTATTAACTGCACTTTTGCGGTGCCACAGCAACGACAAGTATATTTCTTGGACACACTCGGCGCTCAATATTTTTAGTTCGTAGATTGCGCCGAACATTGTAAGTATCTTGTTATTAGCTCGATTATTTCATTTCCTACAAAACAGTTTGACTGAATGCTAAATCAAATTAAAATCCACTGTTGCAGACAATGTATGGAGTCATCTTATGTCTTGAATGTTGCACAAAGATTCACATTTTTACTCATCTCCTACATTATATTTTAGGTTTCAAGGCTGGAATGAGTTTGTGCTGCCTGTTGGAGATCAGCTAATAGAGAGGTTCACATACAAGAACATGACATGACCCGACCAGCGCTGCAAGAAGTCATTCATTCACTTCAGCAGTATATAAGCGTGCTGTAGCTACATCAAGTTCTTGTTTGTTTTTTGGAATGCCAAGAAAATATACTTACCTCTATTAAAAATATACATCGGATTTCATATTTCTTGTTTTATTTTTCTTATCCTCTGATAATTAACTATCAGGCTAATCAGGCTGTGAAGTGAGTTCCTGGGTTCGATTTCCAGGCCAAACAATTATTTTCTTTATGTTTCTAACATGAGTTGCCTGGGATCGGAATCCTCCAAAGAGGCTTGGTGTCAGGCATGCGGCCGGTCATAAAAACTAAGATGAATCTATTCTACAATATGTGTTGACGCCATATTGGACGAAGACACTGGTAGATGAAAATAAAGATTAAATAATCCATGTAAAAAAATAAGTCGTAAGTCAGAAAAAATAATACACAAAAGAACAGGTAGCATATGCTCAGTGGAAAAACTAATATTCCGCCATACTATCTAGAAGTTTTATTGGAATTTATTCTTATCAGATATGTTAGTACCTATCAGTTTCTTATAAGGACTACTAAAGCTAGGTTAAAATAATGTCCAATTATTGATTATAGCAATAACAAGTAGGTACTGCAATATTAAAGTTAATTAGGCACGTAGGTACTTTCTACCGTATATTATTGCAGTCCATACTTAACCTCAAAATAACCGAGCTATAAAAATTCTGATTACTCCGAACTCCCATCGAATATCCAATTGTTTTCAATTTGTATAAGATTTAGGATATATTCCCTATAGTTTAGTGAAGGTTTTGTACAGACGCAAGCGTAGCCCAACTTTCATACAAAAATGGGCATTCTCCTTTGGAGGGTGGGCAAAATGTTGTGTAGATTTTTTCTCGATTTTATTAGGACTAATTCTTTTATAGGGTGTTGGCGTCAGGTGAATGGTCAGTCTTTAAAAATAAGCCAATCCTTACTAAACGTAAACGTAATGTGTTGCCACTAAATAGTAGGATGTGATGAAGATGGGGAAAAGGTAACTTTTATCCGTGGATTTTCAAATAATTTAACGTATTTTGGCAATATTCATCTAATCCTGACTATCTCAGCTTCGTAGTTGAATTGCAGTGCTGATGTCTCAGTTTTAATTCCCGTGTCGGGGAAAATAATATGGGTTTTTTCATTTCAGTATCAGCCCGGAGTCTGAAATTTGTGCCCGACATGGCGATAGGCACGTCCTCGTTTCACATCATGAGACGGAATGTGCACAGTGAAAAGTGTGTGTAGGGAGAAAAGTCGTGAGTAAATTTGTGGGTGTGTCATCTGTTTAAAAAAAAACAGAAATATAAATATATTGCTTCCGTTTATTTTTTATGCATTGTTAAAATCTCGTTTGGTCGTTAAGATTCCTTTGTTCTCATTTTGGAGGTTTCAGTACAAGGCACCGCATCCGCAGCCGCAGCTGCGAGCGCCGTAGCCGAGTCCGAGTCCGTAGCCACCGAATCCAGCGCCGTAACCGAAACCAGCGCCGATGGGACCCTCACCGGTGATACCGACGGCGCCGTCACCACAACCGTACGAGACAGCGCCAGCACCGGCGGTGGGGAACACACCGTCCACAGCCACGGTACCCAGGAAGGGCAGGTTTCCGCCGACAGCCACAGCACCCTCGTACACGTTCTCAGAAGCCACAGCGAGACCGACAGGGGCAATGGCAGAGCCAGTAGAGACGCCGAGACCGCCTCCATAGGCAGCTCCGAGGCCAGTGCCATAGCCGAGGCCGCCGTAGCCTAGACCACCGTAGCCTAGACCATCACAGCCTAAACCTCCGTAGCCTAGACCGCCGTAGCCAAAACCATCGTAACCCAGTCCAGCGTAACCCAGACCGCCGTAGCCCAAGCCAAAGCCTCCGAGACAGCTGCTTACAGCGCCCTAGAAAATAATTAACAGGCTTATTATTTTACAGCATTTAGATTCAAAGAATAAATAATGTTCTAAGAAAGAATAATATAACCAATAATTATTTTTATCAACTTAAAATATTTTTAATATAGCAAAAAATATTATAATAATCGTAAAATGCTATAGACTAACCCCCTTATTCATAGACGTTATTTATCTAAGGACGGAGCATTGCTGAGATAAAAAGTCTGTTTCTCAGCTTTGTTTATCTGACAGCCAACTTGATTCAAGTTGTATTTCAATATTAGCTAAGCACAACGGCCCTATGTGTACGCACTGCGAAGGCTGCAATGCAAGAAACAGACTTGTTATCACAGCAATGCTCCGTCTTTAGATAAATAACGTATATGAATAAGGGGGTAAGAAAATACTATAAATGAGTCAATTCATTCGACATCACAAAATTACAATGCTTAGTGTTCTTACCTGAACCAAGAGAGCGGAAGCGCAGAATACGAGCACAGCTTTAGCGGACATGTTTGTGTACTGATGATGTTCCTCCGGAAGCAGCAACCAGAATGACTCTCTTGCGTCTTCATGCACTTATATATTAAATCATGGGCAATAGTACATTGTTCCATGTACCCTAGAGTTACGAAACTTCCGACCTTGTTTGTCCAAGGAAAGATACGACGATAAATAATCTGCAGCGAGTATTCGATGCCTAATGGCGCGTACGTGCAACACATGATTTATAACACAAAACAAATAATTAAAACTTAGAGTTACGAAATTCAAAAAAGCCACGTGTTTGAGAGATAATGTTTATTAATAACAATGCGATTATAATTTGTATAAAAGCGTTGTGGTGGCCACTTCTAATCATTCTGTTGTGAATCTTCAGTAGAACAATTCAAACATGTCTACCTTCGCCTTCCTTCTCCTCTGCGTGCAGGCTTGCCTTATCCACGTGAGTATACAGTACATATTTTTAATTAATAAAAAAACACATGAAATTCTATTCTTAGTAGTTAATATAGGCATCTACGTATTTATAAATAATCTTGTTTCTCGTTCCAGAATGCGTACAGCGCATGCCTTGGCACTGGCTACTATGGCGCCGGTCTCGGCTACGGCTACGGCGGTCTCGGTTGTGGAGGATGCGGTGTAGGCGGCATTGGTTACGCCGGTTTGGGTTATGATGGCTTCGGTTACGGCGGACTTGGCTACGGCGGCCTTGGTTATGGCGGTTGGGGCTATGGTGTCGGTTACGACGGTGTTGGTGCTGGTTACGGTGGTGCCGGTGTTGGTAACGTAGCTGTGGCCGGCGAGCTGCCCGTGGCTGGTACCACCGCCGTCGCCGGTCAGGTGCCCATCATCGGCGCTGTCGGTTTCGCCGGTGACGCTCTCGCCGCTGGCACCGTCTCTATCGCCGGACGTTGCGGTTGTGGCTGCGGAGGACCCTACGTCTACTGATTATAATAGACGAAAATTTCATTCGTAATACCACAATGTATTGACGAGCCAATACAATAAGAAATGAAAAAAAAAATGTAGTTTCCTTTATATTTTATTATTTCACACCTGATATGATATTACGTCTTCCTGTATTTCTATTATATTTAAATTTTTGTAGGTCAAGAATGCTGCAAGAATCACGAAGAACGAGTCACAACACGTATTACTTAGGCTTTAGCAAGCTGTCAATATTACTGCGTTATGTATAATAATTGTGAAACGGACAGGATCCGTCATCTTCATAGCCGCCGTAATCCAATGCCCAAACTTGATTTCATATGGATCTAAGCGCATCGAGTAAATTCACACTTTTTTGTATGCGCAGGAATTTAGCTCGAGGCGCCGCCGCATATACCTACTTAGTAACGTAGCTGGATTTATAGTAAATCGATAATGCGGTTTTGCCTGCAGCTTCGAAGGCGTGAAAAAGTTTTTCTGGCATAAATATTTTCCCAGTATTAAAAGTAGCACTAAGGATTAATGTAGCTTCCTATTATTGAAAAAAAACGCGCCTTTAAATAAACAAACTCTTGAGTTTTATAATATATTAACCAGCGTTTTCTTACGGCACCGCCCGCGTAAAAATGGTTTAAAAAGCCCCGTTTTATATTTTTTTGGGATAGAAAGTAGCGTATCTCCTTTCCAGTCTCTCAAACTATCTCCATACCAAATTTAACCAAAATCTGTTGTGTAGTTTTAGAGTTTATTGCGTTCAGACAGGCCGATAGATGCGACGGGGACTTTGTTTCGAAATATAATTTTTCGAACTTTTAAGACGGACAATTCTATCATACTTGGTTGTTACTAAACTTTAACCGTTTACGCAACGCACGCGCAGGAACCTCTGAGGAATAAATGTTTCCCGTGTTTGTAACTTTTTTTTATTGATTTTGCGCTGCAATTGGTTATAGCGTGGCCTATAGCTTACCTCGATAAATGGTCTATCCAACCAGAAGTTCCAGAGAATAGTGCCCTCAAACAAAAAAAAATCTCGTCAGCTTTATATAATAGTATAAATAGATATGGATTTAATGCGACCCGATTCTAATACAGTTCGACGTGCGTAGTGTACGCAGTGCATGACGAACGTTGATAAATTAGGTCACATACGTTAAAAAAAATCAATTTGCTGCCCATTAGTCCAACCACTTGTACCCAATATAATATAAAGTGTAAGCCAATGATCTTTCTCAATAATAAAGAGGTGGATAATATTAAAACACGCAAACTCAGTGCAACAAGATATCCCAGTGCCTCTCCGTATGTGCCGATGAAGTCCACCGCGGGTTTTGGTCGGTATGCTGGTGTAGGGCATATACAGGGCCTTGGTCCAATGCTCGCTCGTATGATGCAATACTCCTAAGTGTTGACATTGGGCCGTAAGACCGGTAAATGAACCGACATAGCCGTTCCATTCACCCCTAGGTGGCAGGTAGCCATAATGCGGTTTTTCCCCGAGAAAATCGAGTCAATACTAACATAACAATTCACGCACTTCATAATACAAAGTTCATAAAATTATAAACTTCTGTTTATTTCGTCTTTCAGGGGTTCAAAATAATTAAATTAAAGGGAAAATAGTACACAATCATTTATTATAAATACAAAATTTTGAATTGCGGGCTGAGGAAAGTTTTATTATGAAATTCTAATTAGGGTTTCCTGTATGTACATCACATTTTACAGGCCTTTCAGTTTAAAGTTATGTATATTTTTAATGATTTATATTATAATAATAATATCAGCCCTGTATTATATACCTACTATCCCAATGCTGGGCACGGGCCTCCTCTACTATTAAGATCAATTAGGCCTTAGTCCAACACGCTAGCCTATTGCGGATTAGTAGCCTTCCCACATCCTCAAAATTCCTACATAGAAATTGTCAGGTATGTACGTTTGCCCGGGATGTTTTTCTTCACCGTTAAAGTAAGCGATAATTCACAAAAAATTCACACATAATTTAGAAACGTCTGGTGTGAGTCCTTGGATTTTAAACATGCGGATATTGGTCTTTGTATTCCATTCCATAGTCAATTATTGTCTAGGCTATCGTCGCATTTAATAATTAAGGGCCTGCTTAAATGACATAATAATATAAAATCTTTATTTTAGTAAAAAAGTTTGTTGGAGATTTTTTGATAGATGATTTAAAGTTTGGAATATGTTCTGCTACTTAAACTATGCCAGTATTTTTCTAAATAAATTCTCACCTTTCAAATACTTACAGATAAGTATGATAGTATTTAAAAGGCCTGAGCTCTCTTTATAAAATTGCATAGAAATAATGTTTGGTAAACCCATACATATTACTTTTCTACATAAAAATAATAAATTTATAAATAATTAAATTAATAAAACCAGTCGTGTGTTCCCATTGTTTATTCGTTACACTTTGTTATATGTTGTTGTTTGGTCATTAAGATGCCTTTGTACTCATTTTGGAAGTTTCAGTACAAGGCACCGCATCCGCAGCCGCAGCCTCGAGCGCCGTAGCCGAGTCCGAGTCCGTAGCCACCGAATCCAGCGCCGTAACCGAAACCAGCGCCGATGGGACCCTCACCGGTGATACCGACGGCGCCGTCACCACAACCGTACGAGACAGCGCCAGCACCGGCGGTGGGGAACACACCGTCCACAGCCACGGTACCCAGGAAGGGCAGGTTTCCGCCGACAGCCACAGCACCCTCGTACACGTTCTCAGAAGCCACAGCGAGACCGACAGGGGCAATGGCAGAACCAGTAGAGACGCCGAGACCGCCTCCATAGGCAGCTCCGAGGCCAGTGCCATAGCCGAGGCCGCCGTAGCCTAGACCACCGTAGCCTAGGCCACCACAGCCTACACCGCCATAGCCTAAACCGCCGTAGCCGAAACCATCGTAACCCAGTCCGGCGTAGCCCAGACCCCCGTACCCCAAGCCAAAGCCTCCGAGACAGCTGCTTACAGCACTCTAGAGCGCAAAAAAATATGTGTTTTATTTTACGGCATTTAGATTTAAACAATAAAAAATATTAATGTTCTAGGACAGAATAATATTATGACTTTTAATAATTTTTATCCACATCAAATATTTAAAATAAGATTTAAAATTATACATACATAAATGAGTTAATAGATTTGCCATCACAAAATTACAATGTTTACTGTTCTTACCTGGACCAAGAGAGCGGAAGCGCAGAAGACGAGCACAGCTTTAGCGGTCATGTTTGTGTACTGATGATGTTCCTCCGGAAGCGGCAACCAGAATGTCTCTATTGCGTCTTCATGCAGTTATATATTAAATCATGAGCAATATAGTGTATTGTTCCATGTACCCTAGTGTTACGAAACTTCTGACCTTGTTTGTCCATTGAAAGATACGACGATAAATAATCGAGTATTCGATGTCTAATGGCGCGTACGTGCAACACATGATTTATAACAAAAAACAAATAACTAAAACTTATAATTACGAAATTTAAAAAAGCCACGTGTTTGAGAGATAATGTTTATTAATAACAATGCGGTTATAGTTTGTATAAAAGCGTTGTGGTGGTCAATTATAATCATTCTGTTGTGAATCTTCAGTAGAACAATTCAAACATGTCTAC
Source organism: Manduca sexta (assembly GCF_014839805.1). Taxonomy (NCBI): domain Eukaryota; kingdom Metazoa; phylum Arthropoda; class Insecta; order Lepidoptera; family Sphingidae; genus Manduca; species Manduca sexta. Next base: position 13,770 of record NW_023591985.1, on the reverse strand, counting down.
CTTTGCCTTCATTCTCCTCTGCGTGCAGGCCTGCCTCATCCACGTGAGTATACAGTACATATTATTAATTAATAATTAATAAAAATAAAACACATGAAATACTATTCTTAGTAGTTAATATAGGCATCTACGTATTTATAAATAATCTTGTTTCTCGTTCCAGAATGCGTACAGCGCATGCCTTGGCACTGGCTACTATGGCGCCGGTCTCGGCTACGGCTACGGCGGTCTCGGTTGTGGAGGATGCGGTGTAGGCGGCATTGGTTACGCCGGTTTGGGTTATGATGGCTTCGGTTACGGCGGACTTGGCTACGGCGGCCTTGGTTATGGCGGTTGGGGCTATGGTGTCGGTTACGACGGTATTGGTGCTGGTTACGGTGGTGCCGGTGTTGGCAACGTAGCTGTGGCCGGTGAGCTGCCCGTGGCTGGTACTACCGCCGTCGCTGGTCAGGTGCCCATCATCGGCGCTGTCGGTTTCGCCGGTGACGCTCTTGCCGCTGGTTCTGTCTCCATCGCCGGTCGTTGCGGCTGTGGCTGCGGAGGACCCTATGTCTACTGAAGACAATAGTCGACAAATGAAATTGTAATTACTACAATGAATTAAAAAAACAAAATAAACAAAAAATACATCATTTTGTAGTTTCCTTTAAATTCAATTATTTTAAATTGAATACGATAAATACGCCATTGTACAGTTTTCTCTTAATTTAAAATATAGCACGAATGGTTTTAAATATGTGTAGGTACATGAATGGCAAAATAAGGATTAACGAACAACAGATATTAGGCTGTAGCAAGCTGACAATATTTTGTGAATCATTTTCAATAAAGGAGTAGTTTTTTATAATGGTGTTACGCGATACCTCAGTTGTATGTAAATCCATTTCACAAATTGTTTGTGTTGTGTTTATTGTAGCTTAATAGTGTTCCCATATAAAATTATTTGGGTTTGTATCTTCGACTTCGAAGGAATTTGTCAAAATTACATGTAGGAACACAAAGTAGCTAACTATGATCAAGGATATTCTGTACCTAACTGGTCTTGACCTATAAATTATTAGAAAAGAACTTTTGATGACAGAGCACGATCGTGTTGACTGGGTTATAAATGTATCAACGATGTTTTCTGTTGGGTTGTGTTGGCTCTATTTCTTACTAAAACTAGAAACTTTTAACGATAAATTAAACTGAATTCAAAAACCTTTAAAATCCAAAAAAATATTTAGAACTGTACGGGTGGATTTTTGGGAATCCCCATTAAGGGCAGCTACCTTAACCGCTAAAGCCATAAAAACTTTCTTCGAATCTGTCCATATTTTTTTAGTAGAATATCGGTATTCATAGAATTTATTAGAAATGTACAGTCAGCAAGGAAATGAGCAATCTATGCAATAACTTTTATTGATGTCAAAAATCCATCCTGTATATTAGTTACTAATTTTGGAGTCGGTGCCTTGTTGAAATTGCTAGCTAACCTACATAAATATACGAATATATTATACCTCGTAATAATGACAATGTAAATATAATATATTATTGTATTATATATAATAGCAGCGGTAGCCTAGTTACTTGTGGAACGGACTGCCGAGACGAATGTTCGCAGGTTCAAATCCTAAAGGCACACACCTCTGACTTTTCTAAAAAAATTATGTGGGTATTCATTGTGAATTATCGCTTGCTTTAACGGTGAAGGAAAACATCGTGAGGAAACCTGCAAACTTGAAAAGTTCTCTAAAAGAATTTTGAAGGTCTGTAAAGCCTACCAATCCGCACTAAGGCCTAATCCCTCTCAGTAGTAGAGGAGGCCCGTGCCCAATAGTGTGACATTATATAATACAGGGTTGATATTATTCTATTATTATTATATTATAACAACATTAAGTATATTATGCAATATTGTGAGCAACGGAGTGACGTAAATTGAAAGTTGTTATTATAAAAATCTTGTTAGACTTTCCTTCATATCTGATTTTTCAGGCCTTTCATTTTAAAGTCGTGTACATTAAATTAGCAGTTGTTAGCGGCTTCGTTCGCGTGAATAGCTTTTCCCAATACAAAGGTCCCTGAATAAATGTATTGATCTATAGCACTATGTATTTAAAATATTCGATTTAAATCTTCTATTATTTCCTACGCGTAAAATTTACCGAGTTAAAAAGCCCATGTATGATTCCCAGTTTATATCCATAGATTTTCCCGAACATCCGTATGTATAATAGAAGTTAGATAAGATGATCTGTTTAAATCTGCCTATATTACATACGTTCTAGGCAATGCTCGCGGCTTCGCCCGCCATAAAATCATTTCCTGCTGCAAAAGTCCCGAAAACATAGCGATCCAAAGCGTCATTTATACGGCGCTATCGCCATCTATTAAAATAATCTGATTAAAATGTCACATGGGTGCAAATTACCGGAACAAACAGTAGTCTACGTATTAATCAGGACATGGTCTATCCGTGTGCAAAATTTTCCAAAGCTGGTTTTGCATTTACTTCTGACAAACATCGAACCGTCGAACATCCAAACATTTTCACAAACCTTTGCATAATATTACTTACATTATAAAATCTTGCTTTTAGTAAAAAAAAAATAGTTCCTCACCAATGGAAAATTTAGAGATGTTAACATTTTATTTTATATTTTAAAATAATAAGTTTTTAAATATTTAAATTATTAAAACCAAAGACGTGCATTTCTATCGTTTATTCGTTGTACTTTGCTGAATATGTCGTTTGGTCATTACCATTCTTTTGAAATAAGTTTTGAAGTTTCAGTACAAGGCACCGCATCCGCAGCCGCAGCCTCGAGCGCCGTAGCCGAGTCCGAGTCCGTAGCCACCGAATCCAGCGCCGTAACCGAAACCAGCGCCGATAGGACCCTCACCGGTGATACCGACGGCGCCGTCACCACAACCGTACGAGACGGCGCCTGCACCGGCGGTGGGGAACACGCCGTCCACAGCCACGGTACCCAGGAAGGGCAGGTTTCCGCCGACAGCCACAGCACCCTCGTACACGTTCTCGGAAGCCACAGCGAGACCGACAGGGGCAATGGCGGAACCAGTAGAGACGCCAAGACCACCTCCATAGGCAGCTCCGAGGCCAGTGCCGTAGCCGAGGCCACCGTAACCTAGGCCACCACAGCCTAGACCGCCATAGCCTAGACCGCCGTAGCCATAACCATCGTAACCCAGTCCGGCGTAGCCCAGACCACCGTAGCCCAAGCCAAAGCCTCCGAGACAGCTGCTTACAGCACTCTAGAGCGCAAAAAAATATGTGTTTTATTTTACGGCATTTAGATTTAAACAATAAAAAATATTAATGTTCTAGGACAGAATAACATTATGACTTTTAATAATTTTTATCCACATCAAATATTTAAAATAAGATTTAAAATTATACATACATAAATGAGTTAATAGATTTGCCATCACAAAATTACAATGCTTACTGTTCTTACCTGAACCAAGAGAGCGGAAGCGCAGAAGACGAGCACAGCTTTAGCGGACATGTTTGTGTACTGATGATGTTCCTCCGGAAGCAGCAACCAGAATGAATTTTTTTTTCTTCATGCAGTTATATATTAAATCATGAGCAATAGAGTGCATTGTCTCATGTCCCCTAGAGTTACGAAACTTCCGACCTTGTTCGTCCATTGAAAGATACGACGATAAATAATCTGCAGCGAGTATTCGATGCCTAATGGCGCGTACGTGCAACACATGATTTATAACACAAAATTAATAACTAAAACTTAGAGTTACGAAATTTATAAAAAACCACGTGTTTGAGAGATAATGTTTATTAATAACAATGCGGTTATAGTTTGTATAAAAGCGTTGTGGTTGTCACTATAATCATTCTGTTGTGAATCTTCAGTAGAACAATTCAAACATGTCTACCTTCGCTTTCCTTCTCCTCTGCGTGCAGGCCTGCCTCATCCACGTGAGTATAAATTGCATTGTGCTAATTAGATTCATAAATTATAATAAAATATATTAAAGTATTATAAAAAATAAACATATGTACCTACATATTTATAAATAATCTTGTTTCTCGTTCCAGAATGCGTACAGCGCATGCCTTGGCACTGGCTACTATGGCGCCGGTCTCGGCTACGGCTACGGCGGTCTCGGTTGTGGAGGATGCGGTCTAGGCGGCATTGGTTACGACAGTTTGGGTTATGATGGCTTCGGTTACGGCGGACTTGGCTACGGCGGCCTTGGTTATGGCGGTTGGGGCTATGGTGTCGGTTACGACGGTATTGGTGCTGGTTACGGCGGTGCCGGTGTTGGTAACGTAGCTGTGGCCGGTGAGCTGCCCGTGGCTGGTACTACCGCCGTCGCTGGTCAGGTGCCCATCATCGGCGCTGTCGGTTTCGCCGGTGACGCTCTCGCCGCTGGTTCTGTCTCCATTGCCGGTCGTTGCGGCTGTGGTTGCGGAGGACCCTATCTCTACTGAAGATAATAGTCGACAAATGAAATTGTAATTACTACAATGAATTAACAAACGGAAATATACAAAAAATACACCATTTTGTAGTTTCCTTTAAATTAAATTATTTTACACTGAATACGCTAAATGCGTCATTGTACATTTTTCTTTTAATTTAAGATACAGAACAAATGGTTTTAAATATTTGTAGGAACATGAATGTCAAAATAAGGATTAACGAACAACAGGAATTAGACTGTGCTACAGTCTAAGCTGACAATATTTTATGAATCATTTTCAATAAAAGGAGTTTTTATATTGGTCTTTCGCAATATCGCCACCAGTTATAAATCGATTTCAAAAATTCTGTTTGTATTGTGTTTTGCATAGCTCCATTGTGTTCCCATATAAATTTATTTGGGTTTGAATTTTCGATTTCGAAGGTACAGCAAGGAATTTGTCACTACACAGGAAATAAATATGGGATAAGATATTGTTTATTTTATAACAGTTCTAAATGAGGTAGGTAGCTGACTATGATCAAGGATATTCTGTACCTAACTGGTCATGACCTATAAATGATTAGGCAAGAACTTTTGATGATAGAGCACGAGCGTGTTGATTGGGTTATAAATGTATCAATGATGTTTTCTGTTGGGTTCTGTTGTCTCTATTTCTTATTAAAACTAGAAACTTCTAAGCGATAAATCAAACTGAATTCGAAAACCACTAAAATCAAAAAAAATATTTAGAACTGTACAGGGTGGATTTTTGAGATTTCCCAGTAAGGGCAGCTAACTTAAGCGCTAAAGCCATAAAAAACTTTCTTCGAATCTGTCCATGTTTTTTTTAGTAGAATATCGGTATTCATAGAATTTATTAGAAATGTACAGTCAGCAAGGAAATGAGCACTCTATTCAATAAGTTTTATTGATGTCAAAAATCCTTTCTGTATACGAGTTTCTAATTTTATTTTGGTGTCGTTGCCTTATTAAAATTGCTAGCTAACCTACGTAAATACACGAATATATTATACATCGTAATAATAACAATGTAAATATAATATATTATTGTATTATATTATATTAACTCATTATTATGCAATATTGTGAGCAACGCAGTGAGTTAAATTGCAAGGTGTTAATATAAAACTCTAGTTGGACTTTCCTTCATATCTGATTTTTCGACCTTTAATTTTAAAGTCGTTTATATTAAACTAGGAGTTGTTGGCGGCTTCGCTCACGTGAATAGCTTTTCCCCAATACAAAGGTGCTTGAATAAATGTAGTGATCTATAGCACCATGTATTTAAAATATCAGATTTAAATCTTCTATTATGTCCTACGCGAAAAATTCACCGAATTAAAATGCCCATGCCATGCCCATTCCCAGTTTAGATCTATAAATTTTCACAAACATCCGTATTTATAATAAAAGTTAGATAAGATGATCTGTTACAAGCTGCCTATATTACATACGTACTAGATGCTCGCGGCTTCGCCCGCCATAAAATCATTTCCTGCTGCAAAAGTCCCGAAAACATAGCGATCCAAAGCGTCATTTATACGGCGCTATCGCCATCTATTAAAATAATCTGATTAAATTGTCACATGGGTGCAAATTACCGGAACAAACAGTAGTCTACGTATTAATCAGGACATGGTCTATCCGTGTGCAAAATTTCATCCAAAGCTGGTTTTGCATTTACTTCTGACAAACATCGAACCGTCGAACATCCAAACATTTTCACAAACCTTTGCATAATATTACTTATATTATAAAATCTTGCTTTTAGTAAAAAATAGTTCCTAACCAATGGAAAATTTAGAGACGTTAACGTTTTATTTCATATTTTAAAATAATAAGTTTATAAATATGTAAGTTAATAAAACCAAAGACGTGCATTTCTATCGTTTATTCGTAGTACTTTGCTGAATATGTTGTTTGGTCATTACCATTCTTTTGAAATAAGTTTGGAAGTTTCAGTACAAGGCACCGCACCCGCAGCCGCAGCCTCGAGCGCCGTAGCCGAGTCCGAGTCCGTAGCCACCGAATCCAGCGCCGTAACCGAAACCAGTGCCGATGGGACCCTCACCGGTGATACCGACGGCGCCGTCACCACAACCGTACGAGACAGCGCCAGCACCGGCGGTGGGGAACACGCCGTCCACAGCCACGGTACCCAGGAATGGCAGGTTTCCGCCGACAGCCACAGCACCCTCGTACACGTTCTCAGAAGCCACAGCGAGACCGACAGGGGCAATAGCAGAGCCAGTAGAGACGCCGAGACCGCCTCCATAGGCAGCTCCGAGGCCAGTGCCATAGCCGAGGCCGCCGTAGCCTAGACCACCGTAGCCTAGGCCACCACAGCCTACACCGCCATAGCCTAAACCGCCGTAGCCGAAACCATCGTAACCCAGTCCGGCGTAGCCCAGACCACCGTAGCCCAAGCCAAAGCCTCCGAGACAGCTGCTTACAGCACTCTAGAGCGCAAAAAAATATGTGTTTTATTTTACGGCATTTAGATTTAAACAATAAAAAATATTAATGTTCTAGGACAGAACATTATGACTTTTAATAATTTTTATCCACATCAAATATTTAAAATAAGATTTAAAATTATACATACATAAATGAGTTAATAGATTTGCCATCACAAAATTACAATGTTTACTGTTCTTACCTGGACCAAGAGAGCGGAAGCGCGAAGACAACACAACTTTAGCGGTCATGTTTGTGTACTGATGATGTTCCTCCGGAAGCGGCAACCAGAATGTCTCTATTGCGTCTTCATGCAGTTATATATTAAATCATGAGCAATAGAGTGCATTGTTCCATGTACCCTAGTGTTACGAAACTTCTGACCTTGTTTGTCCATTGAAAGATACGACGATAAATAATCGAGTATTCGATGTCTAATGGCGCGTACGTGCAACACATGATTTATAACAAAAAACAAATAACTAAAACTTAGAATTACGAAATTTAAAAAAGCCACGTGTTTGAGAGATAATGTTTATTAATAACAATGCGGTTATAGTTTGTATAAAAGCGTTGTGGTGGTCACTTATAATCATTCTGTTGTGAATCTTCAGTAGAACAATTCAAACATGTCTACCTTTGCCTTCATTCTCCTCTGCGTGCAGGCCTGCCTCATCCACGTGAGTATACAGTACATATTATTAATTAATAATTAATAAAAATAAAACACATGAAATACTATTCTTAGTAGTTAATATAGGCATCTACGTATTTATAAATAATCTTGTTTCTCGTTCCAGAATGCGTACAGCGCATGCCTTGGCACTGGCTACTATGGCGCCGGTCTCGGCTACGGCTACGGCGGTCTCGGTTGTGGAGGATGCGGTGTAGGCGGCATTGGTTACGCCGGTTTGGGTTATGATGGCTTCGGTTACGGCGGACTTGGCTACGGCGGCCTTGGTTACGGCGGCCTTGGTTATGGCGGTTGGGGCTATGGTGTCGGTTACGACGGTATTGGTGCTGGTTACGGTGGTGCCGGTGTTGGTAACGTGGCTGTGGCTGGTGAGCTGCCCGTGGCTGGTACTACCGCCGTCGCCGGTCAGGTGCCAATCATCGGCGCTGTCGGTTTCGCCGGTGACGCTCTCGCCACTAGTTCTGTCTCCATCGCTGGTCGTTGCGGCTGTGGCTGCGGAGGACCCTATGTCTACTGAAGATAATAGACGACAAATGAAATTGTAATTACTACAATGAATTAACAAACCGAAATATACAAAAAATTACATCATTTTGTAGTTTCCTTTAAATTAAATTATTTTAAATTGAATACGATAACTATGCCATTTTAGAGTTTTCTCTGTTAATTTAAGATATAGCACGAATGGTTTTAAATATTTGTAGGCACATGAAAGTCAAAATGAGGATTAACGAACAACAGGTAGACTGTAGCAAGCTGACAATGTTTTGTGAATCATTTTCAATAAAGGAGTAGTTTTTTATAATGGTGTTACGCGATACCTCAGTTGTATGTAAATCCATTTCACAAATTGTTTGTGTTGTATTTTGCATAGCTTCATTGTGTTCCCTTATAAACTTATTTAGGTTTGAATCAATTCCAAGGTACAGCAAGGAATTCATCAAAATTACACAGGAAATGTTCATATGAGATGAGTTATTGTTTGTTTTATAACAGTTATCAATGAGGTAGGTAGCTAACTATAATCAAGGATATTCTCTACCTAACTTTTGATGACAGAGCACGACCACCGTGTTGATTGGGTTATCATGTATCAATTTTGTTTACTGTTAGGTTCTGTTGGCTCTATTTGGGGCCGTTCAAGTATTACGTAACGCAATTTGGGAGAGGGGGGGTCTTCTAAAATGTTACGTAGCGTTACAGGGGCGGGAGGGCGGTTCAAAAATCTTCAAAATTGCGTTAAGTAATACTTCAACGGCCCCTTTCTTACTAAAACTAGAAACTTCTTAACGTTAAATCAAACTGAATTCGAAAAGACTAAAATCCAAAAAAAAAATATTTAGAACTGTACAGAGTGGATTTTTGGGAATCCCCAGTAAGGGCAGCTACCTTAACCGCTAAAGCCATAAAAAACTTTCTTCGAATCTGTCCATATTTTTAGTAGAATATCGGTATTCATAGAATTTATTAGAAATTTTCAGTCAACAAGGAAATGAGCAATCTATGCAATAACTTTTATTGATGTCAAAAATCCATCCTGTATATTAGTTACTAATTTTGGAGTCGGTGCCTTGTTGAAATTGCTAGCTAACCTACATAAATATACGAATATATTATACCTCGTAATAATGACAATGTAAATATAATATATTATTGTATTATATGGGTGAATTTCAACAGGTCCATAAAAATCTTCATTTCCGTGGACTTTTTTATCTTTTAAGTTGTTTAAAAAATATTTCGAGTTTATCAAAGTTTTTTGATAATGTATGTATTATTGCTTAATATCCAGCAGAAAACTTAAAAAACTAACGAGATATACCAGATTAAAAATTTGGTGCCACGGCGATGAAACATGCGTGCACGGATATGAAACAAGCGTCCACAGCAATGAAAAGTCTGTGCCATGGGAATGAAAGAACCAATCCACGGAAATCTCGTCGCTTTTGTTCGGCCAATCTTTTCCACTCCTTACTCTCCTCTTCAGATAATTTTGGCTTAGGCATCTTGGCATCCTAAAATAAACAAATCATTATTAAAATCAGACTCTTGTATGTGTGTGTGTGTGTGGACGAGTGTTTGCGCATGTGTGTGAGTGTATATACGTGTGATGGAGTACCAAATGTTACGTCATTTTGTATGTTTAGTTGACTGTAGGTAAAAAACTCAAAGTCTATCTTTAAGCTTTTATCGTATTGCATAGGGTAAACTTAACGAGTTCTGTACTGTCAGTTTTCTATACTAGCTATATAGGTAAGATGTTTTCTTTGCCTAATTATATGTTGGCGATGAAAACATAAGTCACGGTAATGAAACTAAATTGTGTTACTAGGCATGGCAATGAAAAATTTCATTGCAGTGTCTTTTTCATTGCCATAGCAAATTTTGGCCACGGAAACCGTGGCAATGAAGGCACGGCGATGAAAATCAAGGCAAAAATGTAACATAACAAAAAAACGATTAATTATTCGAAGTAATAAACACTTCACAAATAAACATAAGAGAAACGGCGTTCTATCGAATGCTTAATCCAGAGGACAAACTTTTTCAAATAGAAGTTATACCTATCCACGGCGATGAAATAAAAAATGTCCAGTAATATACAAACGGAATACTTACATTTATTGCTCGAAAACGCAAGCATGTGCGTACCTACATCCTTTCACGTCGAGCACTTAGGCGGCACTATATACAATGTTTAGCGCACAGCGAGGGTGGACGCATATCGTTAGATAAAACGATATTCTTAAATATGTTTAGACAACGGCGATGAAAGGTAGTTCTAGGACAAATGCATTTTTATTAACCATTCGTTGTATTATTTAAGTATTTGAATAAATGTATTCCGTAACAATACTTTAACTATTCACGTATCAAAAAAAATCGATTTTAATATAAATACCCAATAGATTTTTATCAATGAGATATAAAATACATCAAGGTTACGTGTGGACAAACACGGCAATGAAAGATTTCGAGATTTAACTTTTTTTTTGAAGTACCTGCTAATCCTATTAATAAAATATTTTGTGCTACACATAGATTACTATTTCACCTAATCAGAAAAAAATGCTAGAAAATTTTATCTATGTTTTTTATTACCGATTTCATCGATTTCACGCAATTTTTGGTCTCGGGAAATTCACCCATATACAATAGCAGCGGTAGCCTAGGTAGTTGTGGAACGGACTGCCGAGACGAATGTCCGCAGGTTCAAATCATAAAGGCACACACCTCTGACTTTTCTAAAAAAATTACGTGGGTATTCATTGTGAATTATCGCTTGCTTTAACGGTGAAGGAAAACATCGTGAAGAAACCTGCAAACTTGAAAAGCTCTCTATAAGAATTTTGAAGGTCTGTAAAGTCTACCGATCCGCACTAGACCAGCGTGGTGGACTAAGGCCTAATCCCTCCCAATAGTAGAGGAGGCCCGTGCCCAGTAGTGTGACATTATATAATACAGGGTTGATATTATTCTATTATTATTATATTATAAAAACATTAAGTATATTATGCAATATTGTGTGCAACGGAGTGACATAAATTGAAAGATATTATTATAAAAATCTAGTTAGACTTTCCTTCATATCTGATTTTTCAGGCTTTTCATTTTAAAGTTGTGTATATTAAACCAGGGAGTTGCTAGCGGCTTCTTTCGCGTGAATAGCTTTTCCCAATACAAAGGTCCCTGAATAAATGTACTGATCTATAGCACTATGTATTTAAAATATCAGATTTAAATCTTCTATTATTTTCTACGCGTAAATTACCGAGTTAAAAAGCCCATGTATGATTCCCAGTTCACATCCATTGATTTTCCCAAACATTCGTACGTATAATAAAAGTTAGATAAGATGATCTATTACAACCTGCCTATATTACATACGTTCTAGGTAATGCTCGCGGCTTCGCCCGCCTTAAATCTTTCCCGCTGCAAAGTTCCGAAAACATAGCGATCCAAAGCGTCATTTATACGGCGCTATCGCCATCTATTAAAGTAATCTGATTAAAATGTCATCTAATTTCGCATGAGAGCAAATTAACGGAATAAACAGTAGCCTACGTATTAATCCAGGACATGGTTTATCCGTGTGCAAAATTTCATCCAAAGCTGGTTTTGCATTTATTTCCGACAAACATCGAACCGTCGAAGAACCAAACATATTCACAAACCTTTGCATAATATTACTTATATTATAAAACCTTGCTTTTAGTAAGAAAAAATAGTTCCTAATCAATGGAAAATTTAGAGACGTTAACATTTTATTTCTTATTTTAAAATAATAAGTTTATAAATATTTAAATTAATAAAACCAAAGACGTGCATTTCTATCGTTTATTCGTTGCACTTTGTTCAATATGTCGTTTGGTCATTAAGATTCTTTCGTACTGCTTGGAAGTTTCAGTACAAGGCACCGCATCCGCAGCCGCAGCCTCGAGCGCCGTAGCCGAGTCCGAGTCCGTAGCCACCGAATCCAGCGCCGTAACCGACACCAGCGCCGATGGGACCCTCACCGGTGATACCGACGGCGCCGTCACCACAACCGTACGAGACAGCGCCAGCACCGGCGGTGGGGAACACGCCGTCCACAGCCACGGTACCCAGGAATGGCAGGTTTCCGCCGACAGCCACAGCACCCTCGTACACGTTCTCAGAAGCCACAGCGAGACCGACAGGGGCAATAGCAGAGCCAGTAGAGACGCCGAGACCGCCTCCATAGGCAGCTCCGAGGCCAGTGCCGTAGCCGAGGCCGCCGTAGCCTAGACCACCGTAGCCTAGGCCACCACAGCCTACACCGCCATAGCCTAAACCGCCGTAGCCGAAACCATCGTAACCCAGTCCGGCGTAGCCCAGACCCCCGTAGCCCAAGCCAAAGCCTCCGATACAACTGCTTACAGCGCTCTAGAAAGTAACAAATAGATGTGTTAAAATAAATGTTTAAATGAGTCAATTCATTCGACATTACAAAATTGCAATGCTTACTGTTCTTACCTGAACCAAGAGAGCGGAAGCGCAGAATACGAGCACAGCTTTAGCGGACATGTTTGTGTACTGATAATGTTCCTCCGGAAGTAGCAACCAGAATGACTCTCTTGCGTCTTCATGCAGTTATATATTAAATGATCTGGATAAAGTGCATTGTCTCATGTCCCCTAGAGTTACGAAACTTCCGACCTTGTTTGTCCATTGAAAGATACGACGATAAATAATCTGCACCGAGTATTCGATTTCTAATGGCGCGTACGTGCAACACATGATTTATAACACAAAACAAATAACTAAAACTTAGAGTTACGAAATAAAAGAAGTCACGTGTTTCAGAGATAGTGTTTACTACTGTCATTAAACAAAGAGGAAACTTTTGTATAAAAGCGCTGTGGTGGTCACTTATAATCATTCTCCAGCAGCTCTTCAGTAGGACAAATCAAACATGTCTACCTTTGCCTTCCTTCTCATTTGCGTGCAGGCTTGCCTTATCCACGTAAGTGAAATTTACGCATGTAACAATTAATTTATTTAATAGTAAGTTATTGGTTAAAGATTAATAATGTTATACATAAATTTAAATATCATTTAAATTTTTGTTCCAGAATGCGTACAGCGCGTGCCTTGGCGCTGGCTATTACGGTGCCGGTCTTGGCTACGGCTACGGCGGCCTTGGCTACGGAGGATGCGGACTAGGCGACATCGGTTACGCCGGTCTTGGTTATGATGGATTCGGATATGGCGGACTTGGTTACGGCGGCCTTGGTTACGGCGGCTTGGGCTACGGCTATGACGGCATCGGAGCTGGTTACGGCGGTGCTGGCGTCGGCAACGTGGCCGTCGCCGGTGAACTGCCCGTGGCTGGTACCACCGCCGTCGCCGGACAGGTGCCCATCATCGGCGCCGTAGAGTTCGGCGGTACCGCGGCTGCTGCTGGTGCTGTCTCTATCGCGGGACGTTGCGGCTGCGGCTGTGGTGGACCCTACCTTTACTGATCATTGCAGAAACTGGGCAAACGAATAAATCAAACAAAACAAAAACTGGGCAAACGAATAAATCCTGTTACAAGCATTTATATCATTGTATTCGTTATTTAAAAACTTACCCCCTTATTCATAGACATTATTTATCTAAGGACGGATATTTGCTGTGATAACAAATCTGTTTCT
>NW_023591984.1:0-30358 GCF_014839805.1 Manduca sexta | reverse complement strand
TGGAAAGAAGTTTGGTCACTTTAACAGCCATTTAACAATAGCAATAAATATTTTTGTACGTGACTATATTTACGTCCGCTCCCCCACCACGCGGTAGAAGGGTCAGGTTGTGTTCCGGTCAGTGCCGAATTTATATTTTCCTTAAGTCAAGATCACTCACTTTTTAAATATAAAGTAAAATAAATTTCCAACTGCAAGTGTATGCAACTAACCACTTATTACAATTAATAAAGGCATAGAAGCCTAACTAAGACAACATTTGGGAAACATCAATTTTATGCATCTCGAATTGAGTGAGTGAAACAACGCTTTATGGTTTTTATTTGTTTGTAAGAGTCATCAGATGGAATGTCAATTTTGGATACATTAGTTCAAATATTGGTAAATGCGTTTAATTGATTATTTTTCAAATCATCAGATTATTATGTCAAGCAAAGCACTAATTTTGTTTGTCAAATTCAATTACTTAATCTAAATTGTAATTTAATAAATTACAATTAATTATTATTACCTTTGAAGTCTACATTGACACATTACCAACATAAAAATGGCTGTGTGAAAACTGGTGATGATCTTGTAAATTTGATATGCATTAATAGTATATAGTATGCATCTCTTTTAGGTACCTGATAACAACTTCAAATGGGTGCTGTTTAAAGAGTGACTGTATATTTAGTAGCTATTTTAACACGTTTCCTATGGCTTTTATTATTGTTCTGAGGTTTGAAATTAGTTGAGTCGTAACTGTTAGATAAAAAAAGAAACGGGCTTGGACCGACGCGATGCGGCGTGACATCACCGGCCGTAAATAGTCGTAATGATGCGGGTATAAGAAGAAACAGGGATATCCCAACAAGGCGCCCACTTATATCCATTGCAATATTTTAAACTTGATTTAATGTATCCTTTTTCAACCAATTTTGATTAAATTTCATTGTTATTATTGATATTAAGGATTACGTATAAAATAATGTACATGTCATCCACCATATCATAATTTCACTTTTTGCGACGCGACGGTTAGCAACTAAAAAAAATCATGTAAAATTAAAACATGCAATGGGCATATTACTTATTAAGGAGAGTTCTATTACCTATGTATAACTGGGACATACTTATATGCATGGGATGTATGTCCAAACAGGTCTTTACCTCACGATCCATGAAACCCATGTCGTTCCAGTAAACTGTCTAGCACAAAGTTACAAGACATGTGGACGTCTCCCGAACTCCGAAAAGTGAATGACGACTGGAATGAATCGGCTTATAACGTGGACATCATTCTGATGAACCGAATAGGTATATAGCGTAACGGTTACCTTTAACATTAATTATTCGATCGTCTCTTAGGGAGTTCGCGCTGGATTACATCGTAACGTAGCATCGTAATAAACAAATATCAGCACACAATGACATTTTACAAATAGACACGTCATATACTAACAAAATTGTACATAAAAACGGCGCAGTATTTACTATAGTCATAGCCCTCGCAGCTCGCATTGATACGGCCCGAGTGTGCCTGAATGGGCCCGAGCGTCGACCGCCCCGTCGCCATGACAGTCGAATAAAATGCATTAATTAGTTAAAAAATAAGTTAAATAGTGTATACTTATTACTAACGTACGAAATGAAACGTTTTTTTCATTCACAGTTGGAGCATAATTTTTACATCGTCTAAAAGCACAGGAAGACCAACTAGCCGTCACAGTGGTTGGAGGTTGACTAAGTGAATGTCGGGCAATTACCTTGCTTTCGTCTTGCCAGTATTGAGCTCGGACAACGTATCTATGTAATAAAAACATCTTAGCCAGCACATTTGCTCATGGTAGAGCGATTTTCATTTACAACGAATTATTATGATTTCTTGCACAGCATAATATTCAAGGCATATATGTAGTAGCTAAAGTTGTACATTATTTACTGGATCAAAATAGATGGTAATTATAAATTTGAAACTACAAGGAAAGCTGAATAGTCCAGTGGTAAAAGGAAGAGATAAACGTGCGAGGTCATTAAAATACACGAGCCCCTTAAGCCTGGAACATATTTTGTCTTTTTACATGGAAAGTAATAGAATTGCTATTGCGACTTTGCAATAAATTATAATACGCGTTGTATCTTTCGGCTATGAAGTCAAAACGATTGAATGTTTGATAAACTAAATGTGAGATACGACAAAAATACACATATTTTTTTATTACAGCAATAGCTGATATACTTGTTTAATCTTTCAGAGAATATCAATAGCGTAGCTACAGATTTTTTTTTAGATTGAGCAGGAGCAAAAAATAAAAGCTCGTTGAATTTAAAGGTACTACGCGTAGTCCCTGGAAACCTAAGACTTTTTCTAGAGAGCGCAAAGTCGTTTCTAGGGTGTGTGCCGCCCACCCTGCCCTCCCTCCCTAGCGACGCCCATGGAAAACATTGATTATTAATTATATACACTACTGTAGAATTAAAATGGATGGATGTAGTGAAATTAAAATTCGCCTATTTTTTATTTTACTTAGAGATATGTCAAAGGAGTACGTATCAGTAAAGTAGAAATAAGATCTTTATAAAATAACTTACTGAACAGTCACAACTATTTTTGGCCGTATCCGGGATTTTAACGTTGGACCTCAGCGCGGTAGTCATACTCGGATTTTCTATACTAAGTAACTATAATACGTGTCATGTCTTTTTTCTGTGTATTTAGGTAAGTTGCGGCAAAGATTAGTAAGTTGCGAGCTGTTGCACATCACGGATGGAAACCTATGCTCCATGCAGCAGGGTATTGATGAGTTATTGTATCTAGAAAAAAATATTTTTGGTGTTCATTTTGGAGGAATCAAAGTAGGTAGTGCTTGTTGTATGGAATTGTATGTATATATTATTGAATGTATGGCCTGGTTTGTTGGTTGAACTAGTTACACGCCTGACCAATATTATTAGTTTTATTCATAGACTGTGCAAAGTCCTTCCATTATTGATTCATTTTGAATAAATTCATAAATGATGATTGATTGCGCCCAGTGCATCGCTTTCCTATACTTACGTCGGTAGTATCTGAGGCTCCTGTTTAGAACCCATAAACTCTTGCAAGCTTATAACATAGACAAAAAAAAGATTGTATTAAGATTGATTTCTACAAAAAGGCAACCACTGGCCACATGGTTACTTTTCGCTTTGGTACTTTTCTCTCTATGTTTATAAATTTCATAAGTACAAAATTCTGGTGTAAATATAAGTACCTGAATTTCTTTATGTGTTTAAGGAACTTACCAAGTAAAGTAGTAGTATTGCATTTTAAGTACTTATCCAATGAACGCAGTAATAATAGTTTTATATTTGACATGAAATCAGTGCTAGGTCTTTTGGCAAATAATATTTATTACGATTTCAGTCTGAATAACATTATTATTGTCATTTGTCCAGGATTAAATGTGTCACGTATCCGATATGGCGATAGGCTCGCCCCCAATAACATCATGGGACGAAAATAACTTCGGCAAACCGTAGGTGCACCAGTTGCATCTCGGCCTAACCCTCGGTGTGTAGGTATGTGTCTACTACCTGCGTATTTTAAGCTGCCGCATCCTAACAAGCGGCATTCCTAAATTATCACTACCGATTAATCGTCATTTAATACACTAGTTTACAGTATCTTCGCAATTCGCATTAAGTACTTATTTTGTATTTCGCAGCCAACAAGAAATCTACAGTTGCCTTATCTCACTAGACTATATCAATGCAAAGATGGATTCAGAAAACGAAAGTTAATCTGAGAATGGAATCGGAGTTATATTAGTCGTAAATAAAGAAACCGGCGCGCCGCAGTTAAATGTTTGGAGTTGTCTCACCTATCTTCGTAGACGGGAGAAGCGCCGCCGGAAGCATTCTGGGACATATTATCACTGTCCATGTTAAGCTGAGTAACACGATGCGCTCGGTATAGGTACGAGGACAGGAAGTGTTAAATCTCGAGCGACGTTGGCGGTATCGAAAATTGAGCACACGGAATCAACCGGTGCACGCGTACAGCGGTACTGTGCCGAGTGCGCGCCAGCCGCTAAGCGCGTACGAACGTCATGGGCTGGCTCGTTTCGCGGGCTGCGGGCCGCGGGGCGAAGGGCGAGCAAGTAAAGCGTGGGGGAGGGGGGCTCCACCGTGCCGCTTGCGGGGCAGCCAATGCACGTGCCCCACCCGCGCGTCTCCAAGGCAACGACATGTAGACGCCGCGCCGGCCGTGCTGCCGCTGCCGCCAAATTGCACGTGGTATGCGGTGCTTGCTTGCTGGTCAATAATTCTTGCATAAACTGCGTGGATACGTGGCTTTCAATAGAAGAATCGTCAACTAGGCACTCACCTACTTATTTTGTCGCTAAAGATACTTAAATTGAGTTATCGTCGAGGACCTTTTTCGTAAGTAAAACCACAGAGATTTATTAGTCACTTAATATAACGCATATTTATATTAGTTAGTACCTATTTATGTAAGCAACATATTCGTCAATAAGGTAACAAAAGAGTAAGTACTTACTTAACTAGTTGTATTATATCTACTGCATATACCAAATGACGTCACCCATTAAGACCGCAAAAGATAATAAGACAATCAGATAAGTAAGTACCAAATTATCCTTACTCTAGCCATCATAAGATTTTTTTTAAGTACAGAGCCCGCAGTCAACTCCGAGGGAAACCTGCGAACGGTATACTGGTTCCCCCTGGCTTAGCGACTGCGGGGCCCTGGAGGAAGAGAGGAAGAGGAGAAATAGGGGAGGAAAGAAGGAGAAGGAAGAGGAAGCATAAGGATGGGTGGAGTGATGTGGAGAGGAAATGTTCACGAGTTCCTCAAAGGCCTCAATGTGAAATTACAACATAAGGTATACGCACTTAACTGTGTGCCTAGGTCCGCGACAAATGTCCCCCCGTGCGTGCATACGGTATGGAGACCGAACGCATAAGAATTGCCTCGGGCGGGGGCTATCATAAGATTAGGTGGCAGTAGGTCTCACGTACCTACACGAGAGGCTAGTCAGGTTCTAATGCGGTCAATTTCCGCCGATAAGCAGCATCGGGCCAGTAAGTATTGTTACATTCCGCTTTCAAGGACATTGTTGCCAGTTTTAGCATTACTGGCCATGTCTATTGGTGACGAGCTCAGTGGAAAGCCACAAAGTACCTACTTACTTTGTTATACAAAGTTCGTATGGTGTTGCACTAATGTCCTTAGACGGCCGAGACGAGAGATTTGGCTTTCAATAGTAGTAAGTCATGTAGGTACCTAGTCCACATAGGATCTGTTGCAACAACTTCCCGTAGTAAAAAAGTGTTAGCATCGCTTCCGGATAGGGTTGCCAGATTTTTTTTCAGTCTATAAGGGGCAAATGCTTAAATTGGCAAAAAATACGGGACTTCAGATTTATACTCGGGACAAATAAGAAACAAAATTCTATTGTGTTTTTTAAATATATTTTTTTCCAACAATCGAATCAGTTTCAACATTATATTCTTATTCGTTTTAACACATTTATAACAATTAATACAATTATAACACGCTTTTTATTCAATTTATTAAAACCCGAGTCGTATTGATATGTATGCGAAAATGTGAACGTTGCGTGCGTGAGTACTTGTCAATCGTAGATCGGTCGACTTACGGGATATAGTTTGTTCCGTGGGGACATTTTAAAATGTGCCTAAAATACGGGACGTCTGGCAACACTGTTTACGGATGATAATAAAACGCATAATGACTCTGCCTATCACATTCCTAAGCAAAGGCAAGTAAACATCTTGCCATCTACTTTAAAGGTCAATGGAGACTGGCGTTTGATATGTAAATAACGAATTTTTGTACGAATTTTAATACTTATTTTAGAAGTAGTATTTATGTGATAGCCGTTTATAAAATGAAACTTTTATAAACAAGTAAAAATGAAGGGATAATACAAAAAAACGACCAACTAGACAGATTTTCATTACTACTTCCGCTAAGACCAAATCGCGCCAATCAGAGGCTACTCAAATAGGCACAAAAATCTATACACAGACTGTTTAGACAACTGTCCGTTTATATTTTTATTAGTAATTAAATGCATGCTGTCAAATTTAAATACGAGGCTCCGAGCGGCAATCAATTGCAAAAATAAGCATTTGTCGGGTAAGTTTGCCATAATTTGTTATTCAGGGGTTAAAAACATTGTCATCGCTTTTATTCACTTTCCAAATTATGTATTTGACTTGGCTCCTTACAAAGGCGTACGCTTCGTATCGTAAACGATCCTAGTGTCAAGGACAGAATAGTGGCCTGAGGTACGTGGAGACATCGGATCTCTGCATATTTTATAACTTCATCCTCCAGAAGGAGGAAGTGTAATAAGTTCATCCGTACTGCATTAAATCCGTCCATAGTAACAGTTTGCTACTTTGGACGGACGCCTTCAACAGTATTTTTCACTGCGCATGTGCAAACTTTAAGAAGAACTTCCGGAATCGGTGTTCGCCGAGCGCAATGACGTGTCCATCTTTAAACGCGGCCCGCTAAAAAAATTGCTTACCACTCAGTAGGCAATGGATTGCCATTGCCTCTGGCATTACTACAGTCAGTCATACAGATAGATGCCGCTAATCTTCGGCCAGATCCCGTTTCGTCTTCTTTTGCTGTCGCGGAAACAGTGCTATTATCACAACCGTCCAAGGTGTTTTGCTCGACCTAAACACGCATATTGCCGTCCATCTCAGATCCATCTTTATCCTATTCTTATGTGGGGTCGACGTTGTTAACCTTTTTCAGGCACAAACGATTTGACATAGTTTACGACCTACCCACATGCCTAACTTCTATCCTTTTTGAGGAATCCCACCCCAGATTAATTGTTTTAGTATAAAAATCAACATCAAGTATTGCCCGGCCTAAGAATTCTCCAATACCCTGGTTCACGTTCAAACGCTGCCTAGAGACTGATGAGATGATCAAAGGACAATGCCCAAAACCAGGCTATCTTTGCGTCAGTCATGCGTCTTAATCAAATAACCATGTAAAATCATAATTTTAATTATTACTTCATTTGTATTTATTTCAGTCTTAAGCAAATAGGGGTTTTAAAGATATGAAAAAAGTTGTTTAATTGTTGCAAATCAAACACCGGATAATTTTCTGCCAATATGGCGAATTGATACCAATATATAACAAATTCCTCTTTTATATGGAATAAAAAAAGTTAATATGCACAATAAATGTGCTTGTACTTGAATCTATAATATATGGATTAAATATATTATGAATTAAACAAAAACATTGTTATAAAAAAATATATTTTACTTAATAATTATGACCAAACTCCAAATAGCTGGTAAAAAAGATAAAATATTAATCCTTCCGAAAACAAACAAATAGCGACTTTTACTTGCATTGACAGAAATACTAAAGTCAGCTTAAACATGTCTGGACTTTATTTTTAATTAAATGAATACATGGGTACTGATTTTTATTACACTGGCAACTGAAATGAATGACAATTTGATACTTTAGATTTGTCTGAATGAAAACATTTCATTATTAAAATATTTTACTCAAGATCAGAGTGTTATTCTTATGTATTTTAAAGTTGAGTCGAGAAATTCACTGTTAAGAAACAAGGTGTATAGTGTGTTCCGAACTTTGAGACGGAAGCCTTTTAGTTAGCAACACAAAGTCGTCTAGAGCCTAGACCCAGGACAGTTAATCGAGACGACATATCCCGGCGGTGTATTAACTGCACCAATGCGGTGCCACAGCAACGATAAGTATATTTCTTAGACAAGCTATCCACTTTGTAAGTTATGTAGATTATTATTAACCTACCCACAATGTGGGAAAAATCTTGCAAAAACTAAAGAAAACAGTTTAACAATAATAATAATCTGAACATGTTTACTCAACTTCTACATTATATTTTAGGTTTCAAGGCTGGAATGAGTTTGTGCTGCCTGCTGGAGATCAGTTAATAGAGAGGTTCACAGACAACAACGATATGACATGACCCGACCAGCACTGCAAGAAGTCATTCACTCACTTCAGCAGTATTATAAGCGTGTTGTGGCTACATCAAGTTCTTGTTTGTTTTCTGGGAAGCCAAGAAAATATACCTCTATCAAAAATACACTTCTATATAAAAATATACATCGGATTTCGTATTTCTTGTTTTATTTTTTTTCCTATGATAAGTAACTATTAGCCTAATCAGGCTGTGAAGTTAGTTGCTGGGTTCCTGTTCGATTTCCAGGCCAAGCAACATTTTATCTCGATGTTTCTAACATGACTTGCCTGGGATCGGAATCCTCCAAAGAGGGTTGGCGTCAGGCATGCGGCCGGTCATAAAAACTAAGCTGAATCTATTCTACAATATGTGTTGACGCCATATTGAAATGAGATAATGGTAGGTGAATATAAAGATTAAGTTAATCCATGTAATAGAATAAGTCATAAGTCAGAAAAATATGTACTTACACAAAGGGTCGGATAGTATATGCTCAGTGGAAAAACTAATATTCCGCTATACTATCTTAGAAGTTTTATTGGAGCTTCGTCTCATCAGATATGTTAATACCTATCAGTTTCTTATAAGGCCGATTAAAGCTAAGTGAAAAGAATGTCCAATAATTGTTTATAGCAATATCAAGTAGGTACTGCAATATTGAACTTAATTAGGCACGTAGGTACTTTCTACCGTACATTATTGCAGTCCATACTTAACCTCAAAATAACCGAGTTATAAAAATTCAGATTACTCCGAACTCCCATCGAATATACAATTGTTTTCAATTTATATAAGATTTAGGATATATTCCCTATAGTTTAGTGAAGATTTTGTACAGACGCAAGCGTAGCCTAACTTTCATACAAAAATGGGCATTCTCCTTTACTCAAAATAATATTCGTATTGAAATTCAAATATAGAACTGAAAAAGAATTAATATTTTTGTAGACGTTGGTGCATGGTCGCGCAATGGTTACTTACGTTACATTTTCGACCCCGTTAAAACGATATAAAGTTCAAGTTTTATTACCCGTACTCATATGGGGACATAGCTTTTCGTGGTTACGATCGGTACCTACTGGGTAGTAGGTAAGATCGTATACACGGGCGAATAAGATCAATGACTAACTAAAATTATTGCAATATATTGCATATATGTTACTTCGTAAAATTCTCAGAACTTACTGACTGCAATAACTCACAGAAAACGTACTGTTAACTAACAGTATAAGCCAACAAAGGATTTTTTTTTATATAGGTTTAGATTTTTTAAAATAGCTATTCATCAATTACATGAAGGAAAATGCATAATATTATACTCCATTGTGTGAGACTGGTGGCTGAACTAGGCGGGGCCTGGACACAGATTACTTGGATCATCTTGGAATTTTATAATATGACCTTTACACAACGCTACTAATAAGTATATTTTTAATATATTATTATATATAATTTAGGGGACAAAAAGCAAGTTTTGGTACGCTGGTAGTTTAATGTAAGCAAAAAATTGGGTAAGTACTGCGTTTTTACAGCAAATATTAACCCATTTAGGTTTCACTCGGTACCGGCACCTTCAAAAATGGCGCGCGGCTGCACCGCTTCGGCTTTTCGTTTTAAACGATTAGCGCCGGTCTTAGCTATCCCCAAATGGCCAGGGCGAAATACTTTTTTAAGCTTGTCCTTTTTCACGGTTGCAAGGGCTGTCTCCTGCCGATGATGAGTGATGGACTTTACAGCAAATTAAATAGATTTCGCTCGTCCGTACGCTCTCTACCCCCTAGCGCCCTGGGCGACTGCTGGGCTCACCCCTAAAAGCCAGTGCTTACTGTTCATATAATGTAGGGTTACACGTTCTGGATTTAAATAAAATAACTAACTATTCTAAATAATATATTAGAATAATTATTAAGTAAGTATAATATTATAATCCTGATTCATAATTTTTTATTGGAAATCTAAAAGCTTTGTGATCATGATGTTTTAGTAACAAAAGGTTTTTTTTTATATGTGCACTATGAATGATTATGAAGGTATTATGCAATATCAAATAAAGGTATCTCATTAACTGATATAGGAAAATATAAATATATTATTGTGAGTTTTTATTTTGTGTACGGATAGCAAATTATTTAATGCAAATGCGTCAATCATCAAAGCGAGAAAAATTTATTTTAATTATAGTTCGATACTTCATTTGTAAATACGCTGTCCGGTTACTGTTGGAACCTATTTATTAATATAATATAAGTACTTATATAAAAAATTGCAAGTAACAGAATTCGGATTTTCTGCGTCATATCAGCCCAGAGCCTGGAAATTATGCCGGATATGTCGATAGGGTCGTCCCCTATCATGCATGGGACAGGACAAGGTAAAAAGTTGGTGCTCTGATTGCACCTCCTACTATTTCCTCCTTTTCAGATTTGATGTCAGATTCCAGATTAACGTTCTTTTGTTAAACTGGTTTTTGGACGATGGAAAATGAAAATATTAAGTTCCAAAACAGGACATGCGAGGGTGATCTCGCGCACTGAGAGTGCGGTAAAAACTTGTAAGTAAGGTATCTAAGTACATATGTTAAAATTGACAAACTTAATGTTGCCATTCGATCCCTAGATACGGTTATTGCACTAACAGCAAATAAGGCGCGTTGGATTACTCCAACGCGCCGAAACAAAATGTATGAAAATGGACCTTGAGGTATCGCCTTAAATTAATTGAACTTAAACATAAGAATGTGCCAAATGCTTAACTCATAGCTTTCTTGCAGTCATTTTTGGTTAGTTTACAAACTAATAAACCTTAGGAATGATGAGACGTCAATAAGTCTTCTACTTTTTTAAAAAGAAAACATTTAATCGTAAATCGAAAATTTGCAATAATTCAGAAAAATACTCATAACTCGAAAACTATGAAAAATCGTGGAACATATATGGGGGTGATTCGAATACCCCAGCGGGTGTTCTATCTCTGGACCTCCGCATGACACTATTTTCTGGGACACCCTGGATATTGTTTTCGCATGAGAAAAGACATGATAAGACTTACTATGCCATGGATTATAGCTGAGATCCCATGCTTAAAGTGGTTGACAATATGAAATGGACGAGTAATTACTTACTTAGTAAAATCATTCTTTGTAGAGCCTTCGTACGCCTTTGACGTCGTACATAACAGCAAGGGCTACGTGCCTAATTGCCTTGTTTTCGCATCAAAGCTTGGCCAAAGCGATACCTACCCAGAAAGCGGGTACGAACTTCAATTATATTTTGTACTTACTAGATAGTGCTCGCGGTTTTGGGCGTTTGAAAAGCCATTCACGCTACTAGTCCCTAAATCACAGTAGCGATCCTTCTATCTGTACGTCGTAGCGGCATCTACTTAAATCTGATTAAAAATTCAAATATTACCCAGCAACGTAAGTACCGAGATTAAATGTAGCCTATGTGTTAATATAGGATAAGTCCTATATTAACACATAGGCGATTAGTATTGTCATCAATAAATAATCTTGATAAAATGTTTCATCTCAGCCTCAGGCATGAGTACATTATCTCCTTAAGCACCTAATGACACTTATACACATTTAACTAAAATCATTTTGCTATAAGTAGTGCATATCTAAATTTCAAGAAAACAGCATTCATGAATGGACAAGAGAGGTTTGAGAAACTAGGTACAGCGCCATACAGAAACTGGCAATGTCCTTTGGTATTTATAATATTAGTAGGATAAGTTTAACGGAGAACTATTTATATAAGAACTAGTTGACACGACAGACGTCTCATCTTAACTATGTATGCACGCGCGCATTCTGTTGATCGCTGTCAGCTTTTCAAATCACTGACAGTTATGTAAAATTAATATTGTCGTTAAGTTTTCTTAAATTCTCTAATTTTCCGCGCAATTTTTTGAATTTTTTTCTTTCATAAGAACTTTCTCCTGACAATAACACAAAAAAATATGTACTTGAATGCAACAAGTTCGGGATGATAATATCAAGGGCCGATTTAAAAAGTTCAGTAACAAGTTATACAGAATGCCCCAGAAAACAGTAAAAAAAATTATAATCTAATGGCAAATTTTAAGAATTTTCCACCTTGCTGTCTTTCAAGACTGATTTTAGCCAAAATAGCCCCCATGAGGGGCTATGTTTTTTAATGAATATGTAAGTTGAGTTTGGAGAAATTTTTGACTTACCTTGAACCACGAAGTCACCTGTTTAGATTTATAAAGTAGAAAATTTAAGTTTCAACATTTTCATTATTTTCATTAATGTAGCGAAGCTGATTATATTAAGCAAAAAAAGGACAAGTACATAATGAAAATTTAGTTGCAACAAAAAAATCAGGCAGAAGCCTTATACTTAAAAAAAAAAAATGTTCTTATAGAAAATTATCAAACTCGAAAACTATGAAAACTCGCGGTACATACATGGGGATGATTCGGATACCCCAAGGGCGCTCTATCTCTGGACTTCCGCTTGACAATATTTTCTGGGACACCTGTGTACATAATACAGTCAGCCCAAAAATAGCTGAAAATTTAAAAATTATGACATTTCTACACATAAAAGTATTTTTTAAGGTTGTTTGCTGGAGAAAATAAGGATTGTTAATAAGGAAACAAAAATAGAAATTCTGAATTTGTTCAACTACTTTTGTGGCTACTCATTTTGATACTATTTATTTTGGAGCATACATCTACACTATTATATAAAGCTGAAGAGTTTGTTTGTTTGTTTGTTTGTTTGTTTGTTTGTTTGAACGCGCTAATCTCAGGAACTACCGGTCCAAACCGAAAAATCCTTTTTACGTTGGATAGCCCTTTGTTCGTGGAGTGCTATAGGCTATATATCATCACGCTATACCCAATAGGAGCGGGGCAGTAATGGCTAATCTCAGGAACTACCGGTCGGAAAATGAAAAATTCTTTTTGCGTTGGATAGCCCTTTATTCGTGGAGTGCTATAGGCTATATATCATCACGCTATACCCAATAGAAGCGGGGCAGTAATGGCTAATCTCAGGAACTACCGGTCCAAACTGAAAAAATCTTTTTGCGTTGGATAGCCCTTTGTTCGTGGAGTGCTATAGGCTATATATCATCACGCTATACCCAATAGGAGCGGAGCAGTAATGGCTAATCTCAGGAACTACCGATTCGAACTAAAAACATATTTTTGTGTTGGATAGCCCTTTTTTCCTGGAGTGCTATAGGCTATATATCATCACGCTATGACCAATAGGAGCGGAGCAGTAATGAAACATGTTGCAAAAACGGGGAAAATTCTGAGTTTTGAGAGCTTCCGTTGCCTGCGCTTCGTAAACGGTTAAAGTTATGCAACAATGATGTATGACGGGATTGTTTCACTTAAAAAGTTTTAAATAATATAACAAAGTCCCCCGCTGCATCTGTCTGTTACGTGTTAAACTCAAAAACTACCCAACGTATTAAGATGAAATTTGGTATGGAGACAGTTTGAGACCCTGGGAAGAACATAGGCTCCCGGGAAACTACTATTTTTATAACGGAAAACTTTAGCTTGAAAAACTTTATAACGCGGGCGGAGCCGCGAGCAAAAGCTAGTTAGTTATATACATTTATATGACAAGTAACGTTTACTCAGACGTTGTGAAACAGACTATTTATTTTGGAGATATTGAAATCAAGGGCATTGTATTTTAGCAGATTTAATTAAAGGGAATTTATTGACAGGGTCACCATTTACATTTAATTTTACTTAATTGTTATTAAGAATTTTACTGTGTGGGTACTACTTTCATTAATTAGAATGATCCTAACTTATCAGGGAAAAAATCTTAAGTAAGTCCTTAAAAATACTATTAGAAATATTGTTAGTGGCTCGGCGTATAGATTGATATCGGGACTTATAATGTATTAGACCATTTCAGAACTTTAATTAAGTAACTAAATTGAATTTATTGCGGCTATTTACACGATCCATTTATAACTTCAGATATCAATTTCATATGTTTGTCCTTAGAAACACGTCGCCCTCGCACCCCTACTCTGACTTTAGCACTAAATTAGGCCACACGAATCGGTGCATATGTTTGAATTTGCGAGTCTTTCGCCGCGGGCTGTACTGACACCGCGCGATGTGGCGTCTTCGTCCCACTTTTTTATTTAACTCCCTTATGTTTCACCAGGACTGTTGATGATTTTAGCCGCAATAGGTGAGATAATACTGCTTCACCCCACGTCGATACTTTTGTGGTCCTTACCTAATTTAATCGTAGATATTATAAGTACTTAGGTATATAACGTAGATATAAACAGATTACATTTCTGTACTTAATGTTTTATAGGAGTTTCAATGTCGGTGTAGCACGGGTTGGTATTCGGTTTTATACCTAGCAAAAGAAATATGATTATAATTAATACGAAATTTACCTTTTTGTATGATATTTTATGATTGTAATTAAATATAAAATTATTTTCTGTTCTCATTTTTTTATAAATTATTACCTGCTGGCATCCCATACACACCTGACCAAAGACGATCCTGACACAACAATCATACGGGTATGAACCATCATTGTTTACCAAAACAGGAGACTGTTTGATCCGTACTTACTTACAGTGTCCTGTCAATTTTCTTTAGCCGTACAAGTGAATTAAATTTGTCATCTCTTGGTGCTTAGCACCCGGGGCGGACTGCCCTCATCGACCCCTGTTCTTACGACGCGCCGCTAGTGAGAAGTTTTATTATTTTACGTGATTAAACACTTAGTTAAATAGCTATTAAATAAAAAAATAATAATAAAACTGTCAAAAAGTCACAAAAATGATTACGTCCAATATAAAATAATCACATATTTTCTAAAACCTGTCAACTAGACTGATTGCTATTTCGCATAAGTCTATCGCTTAGAATGAGAAAATAAAATATGAATTTACAGTCTATTTACACCATATATATTAGATATAAGTAAGTACCTATAATATTTCATTAGTGTATGATGTCGAATTTCAATAAAGGCTCCGAGAGGTTTTAAATCATAACAAGAAACGTTTGGCGGGTAAGCTCGCCATATTTTGCCAATCAGTGGTTATATTTATTTCCTTTATTGTAAACATTCCGATTTTAGTATCCAAAGTCTCGACAAACTTCGCACGCTATCACATTATGAGGAGTTTATCTGTTTAACAGTTGTCTCTCTCTCTTCTCTGTAATGGTTCCCTCAATTCTGAGGATTGTGACTCCTGTCATTAGTTCGAGACTTGGGCAGCTGATCGCCAGGCATGATGACCATCATGCCTGGCGATCAGGCGACCATGATGACCATCCCAAGATGGATGGATGGAGGACCCTCCGCCAGATGCAGTGCCTCCGGAATAGTCTTGGCTAGTGTCGTTTATTTGATCAGCTCAAGGAGCTGGTCTGCGGCCACGTGGTCTGCTCTCCTCAAACTTTAACTGTTGTAACTTCCATGAAAATAGGGTTCATTGTAATAGCTATTGTAAAATATTCGTGTTAAGAAATTTCGCATAAAAAATTAGATACCAATAAATAAAAGAACAATATTCTTTTACGATCAGTATCACGATTTTTTGGCAACGTGGTGCCATTAAAATGCAAGTAGAAAAAGTGATTAAATTTCAAAATTACATTTTCTCTTCTTGTAAAGCACAAACAACGCTATAAACGTCATTCATAAGAGCTAAAATGATTTCCGTTTCCGTATATCGAGTTGCCATCTTAGTAGCTATTCATTTCTCTTCGTAATTCTTACTATCCGATTATCCCGACGGACTTCGGCGCATTGTACTTATCACAATGACTCGGAAACACCGAGGGGAAGTAACTAACCAACGTCATTGTTGCGTTTCATGTGGTCGGATACCTTGCTGGAGGTATCATTCAGGTAGGCAACAATGTAATGTGTAAGTAGGTATTTATTATTATCTATTATGTGACCATACTCAAACCTTTTTTTCCTTCTTTTATGAGTTCTTAATGTTATCTGTAACTGATGCGTTTACAATTATATATATGGTATCGTGGGGGTGGTGTATTCTTTCCGTTGGGGAATAAGTACACTATGATACTTATTTGACTTTCCTCCGTACCTCGAGTGTACAAAATGATAAACGCGCGTGCCACGTACTTATACTGCGAGTAATAATAATGATTGATATTAAATAAATTCCTAAAGTGAGAATAGAATACGAGCACTCATCAATATTATGTAAAAGAAGAGCTGACGATGCTAAATAGTGATATACTAGAGATTCGTTGGCGGGTACTTTTGAAAGAAAAAATGACACATTTTTGAAGTACCTATCGCCTATAAACCTATATGCCTCTTTAATTGTGATGGGACAATCCACAGGTTTTAAAAAATGTAAAATGTACAGTCAAGTAAGAAAAAATACTCGAGCGCATCAGATATTGACAGTGTATATGTCTGATACCGAAGGAATGTTAGTCTCACCGCTTGTATGCTGGGAGTGGCCAAACAGAAGGGTAGAAAATTAAGAAGAAACTTTATTGGAACGCACCAGACTTTGAAATAAGGGTCATAAACCTGAAAGAAGCTTCAATTCAAAAGTCTGACGTTTCGGACGCGACGCAGGCTCGTGGCGGCATTCTAAAAATGTAAAAAAATCCACATAATATAAATATATGGAAACAAAAACTAACAAGCCTGATGGAACAATTGTGGGATGTTGTCATGACGATAGTAAGCTAAAGGTAAATGATTCCTATGAAGTCCTCTTAGAAGTAAGTGATGAAATCTCTTCCTGTTTGGTCAGAAATACACTAAGTAAGTATATTATTTGAATGAATGTATATCCATTGGGAGAAACCCCCGATTTGGCAACTTGCCGCGAATATAGCGTGGGAGGTAGAGAATGATAGAGAAAGAATGAAAGTGAAAGGGAGGCGCGCAGTGGGGAGTACCTACATGTTTCACTGGAGCTGCACGCACTAAACATTATTAACTTTTATAGCTACCCCCTTATGATAATTTGCCACGCTTGAGTAAAATGTTTGGTCATGATATAATTTCAATAGAAAAGTTTTGTCCGGGAAAATTTACCATACCAATTCTTGCAGACTACTTTTGATTTAATTACAGAGCACTAACCTCGTTTACAATAGGCAAACCGAAAAAATAAACACATGTGCAGTCATTAGCTCTAAATCAATATTCATATCGAAGTATGCGTCGCAATGCACTAGTGGCTTCTTCAACAAGGACAATATTAAGATTAAGGGACTAAGCCAACTGCCGGGCAACCACTGATGGTTCAGAACTAAATAATTTTATTTACTAAAATATTCATCAAAATGGCTAAATGTGAAGAAGGATGACCCCACCACCATGTGGGAAGATTAGTCAGGAAGAGAGAGATTCATTAAAACGACACTCCTTATATTTTATTATTTCCTAAAGTAAGTATTAAAAATTAAATCAAGACGGCCAAGAGGAGTCTAGCACATTGATTTTTTTTCGTAAGGTCACGATGCATTCACTTTTGAGAACAACTGTGTATCTAAATAATGTATTAATTTAAAAATGCATGTTTTTATAATTAAAGCTATACGCGACTTAATAGTTTTATTAACTGTTAAATTGTCTAGATACTCTGGTGACAGCGAATCAAATTATAACATGGACGAATTTTTTTTTTGCGTAATAAGTAATTGTCAGACGCAACCACTTGTTCGATCCCTGGCGCCGCTTTTACATTTCGTTCCAGCATACGCCAATGCGAATCTAGGCTAATTAATACGAGTTAAGTGCAACCGCCTAGACGTTCGACTGTCAGCGACTGCAAGTAACTTCACAAGCTACTCAAGACTACCTAGGTATTACAAAGGAATACGGATCCAAGTGTAATGATTATATAAACAGAAATAAATATATACAGCGAAACAAAGCTACCTATGTGTAGTTTCTTTCCTTATCCGTCAGACTAAAATTAGGTGCACTTGTAGTACTTAAGTAAACTCGAAATTACGCATCAACTGCTGCCAGATTTTATTATACAAGATTGTCACTACTTTAACAAAACTTAAAAAAAAGTAGATTGTTCATAAACGTGCAATAGGAAAATTAGGAAAATAAAATTGTAGGTAGGTGGAATGCGTGAGAATCTACTGACTACATTCTGATTAGCTTAGGTACCATTATAAATATCTAATAGGTTTATTAAGGTATTTTCAATAAGACGATTGCCAGAAAATATATGTCTATAGATACTATTTTGTTTAATTAAAAAAATATCCTGGTTGTATAAGACTGAGTTTGGAGGTTATTGGTGAGGTAAAGGCCGGGTTGGCGCGATTGAATAACAGAATAGCGCTTGCGCG
Source organism: Manduca sexta (assembly GCF_014839805.1). NCBI lineage: Eukaryota > Metazoa > Arthropoda > Insecta > Lepidoptera > Sphingidae > Manduca > Manduca sexta. Next base: position 12,002 of record NW_023591984.1, on the reverse strand, counting down.
AATCCTCAATCGATCGAGGCACGTGGGCGCGCCTCTGAGAAGGGTTAAACCCGGGCGCCACGTGCCCCAGGCTCAGCTTAAATACATCTATAAATAATTTTGTAGGTATATCAGCCACGCGCTCTCCACCCTTGCTAGTTACGTTAAGTGTAAACTCTCTTCTCCCGCCATTTTTGCTGTTCTTAAATGGAACAAAATTATTTAAGCACCCGTTTAGCTTATACGTAGCCAGAGACTCAAACTTGAGAATTTAATGTTCATTAGGCTGAAACAATCGCAACATCAGATATGAATACTGGTCCCCACTATATTAAGTTTAGTTTTATCATACATTATCGTTGGTTTATTGTTTCAACTCATGCCGGTCTATTGAGTTCGTTAAGAACATTATTGTTTAAGTACTGATTCTTGTTTCGGCGATCTCACAACTGGATAAGATTTTTCAAGACTCGTCAACCCCTCTGTTGCTTATCGAATGCCGACATGAGGGAATATTAATAACCAATTCCAACTATTTTGTTAAGATGGCCTTGACAAGGGATCCATATTGTATTGTACATACCTAATTTAAAATAGGTAAGTAACTTATACCTACCTACCTAATATTTTATCGTCACCACACATCAAAATAGTGCGAAGTGAATTCTCAGTTTTTTGTCCTACTAAATATATATGTATCTCCGAATTAAGTAGGTATCGGTAAGCTATATTTTGATGGATTTTTATTTTTGAAATGTAACCAATTAGATACTTTGAGTACGGCCAAAGTATATTTTATGCGTCGAAAATAATTATTTATGATAATAATAAGTACTTACTTACTTACAAGTACATTTAGGACTGAAATTGTAACTTTGTTTGCTACATTTATTTAAAATACAATTTCTTAGGTGTTAGTAGTAAGTAGTTAAAAGGTAGCACATTTGAGAACCTTAAAATGGTCCATGAAATGTTTAGTGGTAAATGAAAATAGACATATTATAAACAATATATTATTCATCAGTCATCATGAGCCGGAGCATAAAGGTTGCCTAGTCGAAATTTTTTAGTCACTTCACCCTTTAGGACTTCTATAACAAGAGGTTTAGACTGGAACTCGAACAGGCTGCGACCATGCGTTGCCGCTTATGACTTAAGTTCATGTAGGTAAAGTCCAAATATGCATAACTATCGGCTGAGTAACTTATGTTACAGACTCTAATATGTTACTTGTTTATTGTAAAGCCGTGATCTCAAAACAAAGGGACCATAAAGCAAAGCAATCCTTGTCAATCGTTAACATAATTATAATGCACGCTAGTATTGTCGCTTTAAAGATAAAGCCCAATTCAGATCTTTTTCATGGTATACTTGCATTGCAACATGTTTATGACCAAATAATGGGGCGGGCCACAGGTTGGCTTTATGAAGAGCGAAACGGTTAGTTCAACTTCAATTAGAGCGGAGTCAAAGCGAAGCTTTGCGATATATTTTTTATACATTACATAGTTAATTCTTTAACTTTATTAAGATTCGTGAAAGTTTGTTTTAAGCAAATAATATTCGTACAATATTAAAAAAGATATTATAATATGGCAATCTTGCAATATGGCGTTCCAACGTGCTATTTCAGACTCTAGAGTAGTACCTAAGTAGGTGACGACTGATAGGTAAGTCTATAGGTGCGGTGCATCAGTGGCGACCGTCTATTTGTTTCATATAAACTCTATTTGGACAATTTCGAGTGAATATTAGCAAAACTGACACAAAATGTTACCCGATCGGGAATGTAGAGGGATATGGGGAAGTAAAGGACGGAGAGAAGTTACAACGGATTTTGCGGAACAATTTGACAATCAACACGGACGGCAGCAGAGCTGCGGGCGCGCAGGGAGATCAATCCATGCGAATTGCCACAACATACACGATTGTAAAGTAAACGACGTAAGAGCGCCTTTCATTTGCCTGCGCTAAGAGCTGCGCGGCTGCCGCGGCCGCAGTAGGATTAATTTAAAGTTGCTCTAAAACCAACCGAATATCCAACATTAATAAAATCCTGCATGGAAAATATCAATTAGGGGCTGTATTTTTTGTGCTTTTGCGTCTGGAATTTAAAGAAACAAGCCAGCGAGTTAATCATGTTTATCTGATAAAACTCCATTAAATCTCGAAAAACTTTATACCAATTACCAGCAGGCAGCAACAGGTCAATAAGTTTCTGTACTACGGTGAGTATATGTTGCGTAATTTGTCTACGTTCCAATGAATCAATAAGAATTGCGATAGAGTTCCATTTAGTTCGAAACACGAAACGGCTAATTGTCACATAACATATCTATTATTGTATGTTTACAGCATTATGATACATGTATGTCAAGTTGTAATTTTATACTTCAATATTCGTATTTATCTTATTATAATGAAACACGATTGAAATGCACATTAAATGACATATTATGATCTTGTGAACTGTAGTAGAACATTCGCCCATGTTTAATATTATATTTACTTCGCAAATCATCTTTTTTTGATGGCTCACAGGGATTGTACAGCATTGTGACAGCGAATTCCGTAAAGTACTGTCATTTACAGTTCTGCGATAAAAGGAATTAAAAAATAATATGCTAATAACTAATTATTATAATTACTTACCTCCAGCCACTGGAAGGCGATTCGTTGCTACTCTCTTTTAGCTGCGTAGTGCTAGCGCTCTGAAGATTCGGAACACTTACTCTGCAAACAAAGTAACAAAGCTTATATTTATGTGATGCGACATTATATTTTTTAACCGACTTCAAAAAAAGGAGGAGGTTATCAATTCGACGTGTTTTTTTTTTTGTATATTTGTTACCTCAGAACTTGCTTATTTATGAACCGGTTTGGAAAATTCTTTTTTTATTCGAAAGAATATACCTCCAGATTGGTCTCATATTTTTTTTTCAAAATCGCTTTAGGAGTTTGGTTTTGAAACTAAAAAAATTAGAATAATTATGTCGTCCAAATGAACAAAATCGCGAACTTTGCTTTCTTATGTCATTTTTAGTTATGTTTTTGCATTGGATTTGGTTGAGTGTACTTCTAACATACTTATACATATAGCATAACACGTTTTCCCCGTGTCAGGGGTAGGCAGAGGCGTCAATTTTCATTGTGTTTTGGCAATTAGGCACCGAGTCCAAAATTGGTATCCAGTATATAAGTACCTGTTATGTGAAATTATTTTTTGGTTTTGAGTGGTTTTTGAAGGCGGTTTATATTTTTGTTAAAAATATTTTTATTATTATAAAAGGTTTTAATTCAATAGCTGGCATACAAAGGCAACTTAAGTATAGTATAAAAAATCAATAAAACAGGGAATTACTCTGTCAGGCATTTTATGCACAGGTCCAGCAGACGCTACTCCGATAAGGCGGTCAACCATCCGAACACGCTCATTACGCTTAATTGGAAATACACTCCTTTCGACCGCGCGAAATGGCCGCGTTCCGTTCTTAAAGACCTAGAGGATGATATAACTCTGGTAATCTGCCTCAAGCACGAGTAGCTCAAAAAGCTAATACACTCTACACGCCCGCAGCTCCGTCCTCGCCGCAGAGGACCACGCCGCGTCCCCCGTCCCCTCGACCCTTTTGATATTTCCGGTCCGCGTGCCAACGTAAACTAGGTAGACTGATAGGTCGCTTGCGCACCTCTCACGATTCCCATAATCGTTGATGTCTCATCCTCTCTCAGTGGCCTTCCTGAACCGAGGTCGTGGCTCTTTAGAGGGTCGCCCTCAGCATGGCCACTTAAAAGCTCACAGTGCCTAAAGCACTCAGCCGCGAGACCGGTGTGTTTGTATAAGCCGGCCCTGCCAGGCTAACAACAAAAAAAACAAAAAAAAATGCCTGACCCGTCGTTGGCAGTCACTGTAACAGCGTTAATCATTGATTTTAATATACACTGACGGTAGATACTTATATAACATTATACCTCCTGTATATTTTAAAGACAGCTATCCCACTACCGGTGCTCTTAATAACCAATTGCTATGAATAAAGTAGGTGGGTATCTACTTGTATCTAGATTTTATATTTAGGTAAATTTTGTCTTGACTGATAAACTGCCCTGAGGTGAATTATATTACCCCGTAAATATACCTATACCAGCTAGGTATAATACGCTTACATTGAGTTTCCTATATTAAATTTACCGTGACAGGCTAGAAAATATTTAATATTGGATTCGCGGCGAATGAATAGACGAGGTAGTGGGTACGTCGAGTCGTATTACTAGCGCCATCTCTTGTAATACCATATATTGCCTGTACTTACAATCCTAATTTTATTTAAAACTTTTATTCTCAAACATCTTCGTGATATGTTTTTAACTTATCACAATTCTCAAGTTACAACATAAACCACAGTTTGAATTTAGGTTGATCAAGTAGATTGCTTATTGCAAAAAGATAAAGTAAATATTACTGTAAAAGATTCCATACTACAATATTAGATTAAGAGTAACTTACTCAATGAATTCTGAATGTAATAAACATTTTTTAGTTTATATTTTAAATGAACAGTAAGTCGTATCAGTCAGTCAGTCAGTCGGTAGGTAAGTATCAGTTAAATGACGACTGCCCAACTCCCTTTAAACTTTTGGGTTTGAAATATACTTGTGTCCTGCTGCGAGGCTGACGCATTCATTTAAAACTATCTGTCACTTTTTTGCGAGTATTTTGTTGCCATTCATAATTCCAATACAGGTTGGACGAATTAAAGTTGGATACATTAGATAGGGGACGAAAACACAAACAATGTAAAATAGTAAATTCACAATTGGTCATCTCGTCGAGCCATTTGTCATTCAGACTCACTAACAGATTTAACCGAAGGCAATTTTTTTTCACAGTACTTGCGACTACGAATAATGTGTCAAGATAATTTTCAATTTTCCGTGATGTCGTATGTGTGATTGTTAACTATAACAATTACACATAGTACTTAGTGATCACTAGATCACTACTATGAAATATCGTAAATTAGAGAATCATGTAATTTGAATATTGTTTATATGTTAAATAAAGCTGCTCTTAAGAAATAACATTTTTAACGCCATATTGCAGACAGATATCGATAGTACAACTGTAAAATAATATGGCATTTCTTAATGACGTAATATGATATTACAACAATAAAATTGGACCGTAATTACTTAAATAACAGACGTTCACGTTCTTCCCGTAAAAGCTTTGTTCCGAGACCACCTGTGCCATGGTAAAGGATTTGTAAGGATTACCATAATATAGGACCGTTTTTTGAGAACTATTTCTCCGCTCAAATGTGATTGATCTAGACCAGATATGCTAAACCATTTTTTACGCGGACCACAAACACGTCACTGTCATGGTGCCTTGAGCCACAATATTATTTTAATGATCTACGTCAGTGTCTAAAAAGTAATAAAAATGTAGTTTTATAAATTTTAATAAAAGTGTTCACAATTAAATATGTTTATTCTAATAGGGTTAATACGTATATTAGTGATCTTGGGATTTTTTCAATTTAATATGACGAAATTTTAAAGGCCGAAATATCCATGATTATTAATTATTTTTACGTTTTTCTTTCAACTGCGAGAACTAATCACTAACTAGACGTGAATTTAAATTCTTTACTTGCCAATACTTGTTTAGTTACCCAGATTAAAGGTGAAACAAAATGTATGAAAATGGACCTTGAGGTATCGCCTTAAGTACGTAAATCTTTGGAAGTTACGTTAGAGAATTAATGCCCTCCCTCAACGAAATCTCTAATATACCTTCTGAGACTGCCTTGACAACCATTGCTTTTTATTAGTGACCACAATTTGGTCACATATTACATACGACTAACATTTTTAATTAGTTTGTACTTTACTCTAATTTTATGTTGATTGAAAAATAACCTCTAATAAAAATAGGTTTTTTTAACATTACAAAACTAATTTTTTTTTCACACAATTTAGAATATCTATCTACTGACAACCATAGTACGGTGAAAGACTGGGAGACTATCTGTGCGTAGCGTTACGAAAACAAAACAACGGTACAAACGAACGTGTGCTTACATTTTCTTATTTGCAAACGACGGTTCAACGATCAGAGGGAGGCCGCAATACGGGTAACCTGCAACAAAAATATTTCATTATTTAATAATTTACCACAGTTTTAGTGTAGCTGCTACTACGACAGATTGCAAACGGGGCTTAAAGTAGATAGTAAAAGTTTAACTTTTGTTGAGCATGGTGCAAGGTCAAAGGTTTGTTGCACCACATTTAAAGTCAATTGTAGAATTCTCTTAAATGGGTTTCTTTAAAGAAGTTTATCATCATTCGTCATATATAAAAGTACTTATATTAGCTGTACATGTATATATATGTATAAAATATAAATCAATGGCCAAATGTAGATATAATGGAGCCAACGACGGCCTTAGCCAAATTGATAAAGGTAGAGCTAGTTAGTTTTAAACGAGCGATTCTGGAGCCCTGTTTTCGGTGACGATTTTAGTTTTACCATAAACTTCCAATAAATATTCTTTAAACATAAGGATTTTAAAAATCCGTATTTTTGGACGCGATATAATATAATAACATTTTACTTAATCTATACTATTATATAAAGCTGAAGAGTTTGTTTGTTTGTTTGAACGCGCTAATCTCAGGAACTACTGGCCCAAACTGAGAAAATCTTTTTGCGTTGGATAGCCCTTTGTTTGTGGAGTGCTATAGGCTATATATCATCACGATATACCCAATAGGAGCGGAGCAGTAATGGCTAATCTCAGGAACTACCGGTGTGAACTGAAAATATATTTTTGTGTTGGATAGCCCTTTGATCCCGGAGTGCTATAGGCTATATATCATCACGCTATGACCAATAGGAGCGGAGCAGTAATGAAACATGTTGCAAAAACGGAGAAAAATTATTAGTTTCTGCGTAAACGGTTAAAGTTATGCAACAATGATGTATGACGGGATTGTTCCTCTTAAAAAGTTCTAAAAAATATATTATAAAACAAAGTCCCCCGCTGCATCTGCCTGCCTGAACGTGTTAAACTGAAAAACTACCCAACGTATTAAGATGAAATTTGGTATGGAGACAGTTTGAGACCCTGGGAAGAACATAGGCTCCCGGGAAACTACTACTTTTATAACGGAAAACTTTAGCCTGAAAAACTTTAACGCGGGTGGAGCCGCGGGCAAAAGCTAGTTAATTAATATTAACCATAGGCACCTTCGTTCGAGACCGTTACGGATTAGGTTTCTTACAAATTTTGTGGTAACGGTTATATCAACGCCAACCAATTCCTCAGATCGGAGATGCAATACTATAATTTAATTGATCAAAATGCTAACATTTATTATAAATTCGAAGAAATCTTCTATGAAACAGTAATAAGCGTCATGAAATAAAGTATAACTAGTTATAAATAATTGAACGAACTCGATTTTACCCTATAATACGATTCATTCGCTATATCCGTCCGTAGCAAAATATGAACAAAATTACGGCATTTCGCCACGAAAGCGGGAAACATCCTCAAAATGCAAACACTGAGTCGAACACTCATAAGTCCACATGAATGCGCGTTTTCAAAAATCTAATTTATTTTTCGTTCGACAACGTATTACTATTTCACATTTTGGCGCGCCTTTCTGTCTAGTGCCTAGAGCGAACCTTACACTCGCTCTATCCTTGGGCCAGCGCTGTGGAGCATCACTTGCGAACAGCTCGATCGTTTTTGCTGATTTATTTTTGTTGTATTTGAATGTCAGAACATGAGTTTTTGGAAGTAAAAAATCTCAATGGTATTTTTAACTCTCAATGGTTTTTTTTAACTTCTACACTGAAACCTCCAGTCTGAACGATGATATCAATTAAGTTTTATGAATGAATGATTGGTTCCATATTAAAAGATAGGATATTATCACCCGATACATGGCGTTGTTAACAAAGATCTAATAATATGAGAGGTCTAGTCTTGATGTCTAAAATGAGGTAGATACGTGGAAGGCGGTCTATGGCAGGCGAACATCCGCCAGGTTCCACTAGTATACATACAATCACTTGTCTTAATACATCATCTATTATTGGACTGCCTTTGTTCGCTCGTAATATTATGAAATACGTTCTATGTGTATCGATATAAAAACGAAGTCATCACAACCATGTAAAGAATTTTGATTGGTCTAATCCATCTGCAATAATAATAGAGTTGTAAACACAAATTCAGGATCTGGTCATTGAATTGGCACATCGTCTTATTGGGGCGTAAATCGTTTTACTGTCATATTATTACTTTTTTTGTATCTATCATAGATACAGGTGGCCAAATATGCAAGTGTGTCGGTGTCACCAGATTATAATAAAAAATCCAAAACTTTATGATAGCCATACTTAATAACTGAAAAATAATGTATGCGCGTTTTGCCTTGAAGAAAAGAAAAAGGCAAGAATTAGTGAAGGGATGGGGATACTTGGTCTTTCAGAAAACTAATTCAATATACGAAATACAAAAGCAAGTTGTCATTTCACGTTAGTTATACAATAATCTATAGAGTGATAGTTCAATACGTGGTCTTAGAGTACAGACAAAATGTTTCTAATGCGGGGCGCTAGGATAAATAATAGTATAGTTCTAGTCATATCTAGCTCACGACGTGGTGCGAAATTTCTAAATTAGTCTGAGTAGACCTTTAACCTAACTGTAGCCTTTGTATAATACCTATATTCTCTAGCACTTATGTTAGAAATATAGAAATTACCTATTTATAACAAGATTAACTAATGGTTCTCAGCTCTGACGATAAAAGCTCATGAAAGTAGTTTGTCACATATCCGGTTGGTTCCTATCGAAACTAAAGCAAAACATTTACTCAATTTACCGTCGATGTCGGAACAGAAGTTTTAAATTTTAGTTAGAAACTGGTTACATAGGTGTCCTAAATGTAATATTTACCCAAGGCATACTAACGTTCACAGTGGAGCATAGGTTCCCTTATTCAATATTGTACAAAACATATGAACACATACCATAGTTAAAATTGTTTAAACATGAACCATAGTAGGCAACAGTAGCGAAATGTGAAAATTTCCGAAAGGGAACCCGACACAACATAGTATAGGTACTAATATGCGTAAATGAAATTCGTTGTAATAATTAGATTTTACATATACTCTATATAAAGGGAAGCGGCAGGAATCGGGGTATATGGACCCTTCGCCACTATAAAACATATTCACTTTATCAAGGTAATAAATGTTAGAACACGCATGATCATTTTTCTTATATAGAAATTTAATAAGGTGCATAATAATTCTATGTAATAAATACCGTGTAGTTTATCAATGGCACGGTCTGCTGCCGACTGATCCGGAAAGTCTACAAAAGCGTAACCACCTCGCTTCACAGAAATATCCGCAACCGTTAAATTCTGTTCTGCAAATAGCTGCCTGACGGTTGCTTCATCGGCTTCAAACGGCAAATTTCCAATGTAAAGTTTATTCATTGCAGAAACAGTTTTCAGTTGCTCACTCATTCTGGCGTCTTGAATATCCCAGATCTAACCTAAACCGATGTCCTTTTTTGCACAATACTAATCAGATCAGACCAGACTTCCGAATATCTTTTGTCCTAGGGTGTCACTGAGGATTGTTTAAACTTCGAATACGATATTTTTTTTTGCTTGCGTAGGCCATGCTTTATTAATTCACATGAAAAGAGGGTTTATGTGATCTGTATGATTTCTGTGACCGGCGTAACGTCTATTGTGACGGGACGGGGTGGAGCGGGTCGCAATGATGCGGCGTGCGCCGACACGCTCGCTCCGTCAATCCGCCCTGCTGTGATGCATCTCTAATGACGCACTTATATACAAAACATAAAATAATACTCATTTATTAGGAGCCGAATATTGCGTTGCAAGTTGTGTTCCGTCGTGACCTGCCCCCGCCCCAGCTGGTAGACGCTATCTATTGTTGTAAAAATGATAAGTAGGTAGTTATTTTATTTCTGGCGATAAAAGAACTGGTGATGTATCCTTAGAGGATCATGGCTAAAAAGAGTTTTTAACCAACTTCAAAAAAGGTGTACGGTCTCAATTCGACGTGTTCTTTTATTTCATGTCTATCTTACAATTAATATAAAGATATTTTATCATTTGATATCTTAATAAATAACATCGCTTTGGCTACCGGCTATTTCTCTTTATTTTGCGAATAATTGAAATCTTAAGTATAAGAAAAATAAATCTGACTGATATCTATACTATTAAGGTGCGTTGGGGTAAAATCGGACGCTTTTTCGACGTGTTAAACAGTGTTCTCAAAATATTTTTTTACAAAAATTCTATAGAAGTTATCATAATGAATTATTAACTTAGCTATATGTTATTAAATATACTAAATGGTATATATTTTTAAATTTCTTAAATATAACAGTTAATGTTTTATAAGGCTTTGAAAAAGTACCATACTTTTAGAAATGTGTGAGAAAGATAGGACCTTCACAGGTATAGTTCGGACTACTCTCTAAAACCGTATATGTTAAAGGGATTCTAAAATCCATAAAAAGAGTATATTCTGATCTAGATAGTCATTTATAAACATTCAAAAAATTTAATAAATTTCGTAAGATATTTTTAGAAGCGAACTTTGTTTTTTTAATAGTTCTAGGCATACGATCTTACCCTCACGATTGACACTGTAGATATTTTTAAAAATATTCGAAGAAATAGTACATATACGTGGAAATAAATAACAAATAAACAAAATTGATCATTCCTATGAGCTATAAAAAAATACATAATTACTGAGTTCAGACGTTTTCGTGTGTAAATTTTGACACAAACTTGCAATATTTTACAAGTGCTAAATCGAACGATTTTTATCCGTTCTTTAACGACAAATAATTGTATGCGTGAAGATCGGATCTCAGGGAATATAGGTGTTTCGACAAATTTGAATAAACAAGTCACAAGATTTATTTCCATTATGATACTATATAACTACAAAAGTAATTGAAAACAGGAAATACTAAATTAAAATTAGGCAAATTCTTGCATGGGGTTAATCCGGATCTGCCAGGGAACGACGAAATGCCGATATTCTGTTTGTTAGCACCGTAAACATTATTTATTTGACGGAATCATTCATGTGAACTAGTGGAACGTAGGGAATAAGATGGGGCCACAGGTAGTGTTGTCTAAGAACAAAAATTATAACACAATTGCAAGTTATTTCATTTATACGATGTTACACCTCCTACGATCTTACCCCAACGCGCCTTATATAAAGCTGAAGAGTTTGTTTGTTTGTTTGTTTGTTTGTTTGAACGCGCTAATCTCAGGAACTACCGGTTCAAACTGAATTTTTTTTTTGTGTTGGTTAGCCCTTTGGTCGTGGAGTGCTATAGGCTATATATCATCACGCTATACCCAATAGGAGCGGAGCAGTAATGTCTTATCTCAAGAACTACCGGTTCGAACTGAAAAAATATTTTTGTGTTGGATAGCCTTTTGTTTGTGGAGTGCTATAAGCTATATATCATCACGCTATGACCAATTGGAGCGGAGCAGTAATGACTAATCTCAGGAACTATCGGTTCGAACTGAAAAAATCTTTTGCGTTGGATAGCCCTTTGTTCTTGGAGTGCTATAGGCTATATATCATCACGCTATGACCAATAGGAGCGGAGCAGAAATGGCTGATTGAAGGAACTACTGGTTCGAACTGATAAATTCTTTTTGTGTTGAATAGCCCTTTGTTCGTGGAGTGCTATAGGTTATATATCATCACGCTTTGACCAATAGGAGCGGAGCAGTAATGAAACATTTTGCGGACGGGGAAAATTTATTACTTTTGAGAGCTTCCGTTGCGTGCGCTGGGTAAACAGTTAAACTTATGGAACAATGATGTATGACGGGATTGTTCCTGTTAAAAAGTTCTACAAAAATATATTATAAAACAAAGTTGCATCTGTCTGCCTGAACGTGTTAAACTC
>NW_023591983.1:0-2229 GCF_014839805.1 Manduca sexta | reverse complement strand
GTTGCGTAGTTTTAAACATTTAAGCATACAAATGGACATAGGGACAGAGAAAGCGACTTTGTTTTATACTATGTAGTGATACATTAGAATGGATATCCGGTGCAGCCTCAAGCTAAGTCTAGTTTCTTACGTTAGCGAATATCACACTAATGACATTAATGCGCACTTTTTTGCTGGCGGTATGATAATTAATATATATGTATATATTTTAAATCCTCCCGGATAGCGACCACCGTACTCAAGGTGTTAAAACCCACCACAGTGGCCCATGAGTGTGTCGCGTTCCGGGATCAGGCTTTGTATTTTCGGTTCCAACAGGCCGGCATAATCGTGTCGATAGCCGATAGGTAATCATCTCTCGTCAGTCGACATTCTATTGGACCCGCTACACTTACCATCAGGGGTAATAGGGTCACTGTCGAGGTAAAAAAATAAAATCAAAAAACGCTCACTAGAATTGAAAACCTTATTTTTTGGTAGTCAGTAAAAAATCATGCATAGACCTAATCTTTGAAACGGAATTCAATCCCAGCCTTGAGAGACAGGTATATTGTGTTTCAATGTAAATAGCATTAGTTTTATAAAAACAATTCTCATGTAAACTAAAATCAACTTTGTACGTAGTAGGCGGTTAAAAGTCATTGATGGTACTTTTACTATTTCATTTAAAATTTTGCAAGAGGCCAGGGTCGTACCGAGGCTGGGGCATGGAGGTCAATACCCATGTGAATAACAATGTTTTTAAATTAAAATTGTGGACAGCTATAAAGTTCATCATCATTTCAGCCGGGAATCGTCCATTGCTGGACATAGGCCTCCTACACTGAGCGCCACAGGGACCGGTTCTGGGCCGCCCTCATCCATCGGACTCCGGGGACCCTCGGTCGGTCCATCTCGTGGGGGCCTACCTAAGAGTTATCGAACTTAAAATGACGTAATGGAAATATAGACTTTATTGTATTAAGTGAATACTGGCTGGTATCGATAAAATTTCGGTCATGTGACAGTCGGACTTGCGTTCCAGTGTTCCGTACCTACCGTACTTTTGTCGTTATATTTATTAAGCATATTGCCTCATTCATTGTACAGTCTCAACTGCACATGTTTGCCGACGCGGTGTGACGTACAATACAACGCATGCGAAAATATCAATATATAATATTATTAACAATAATTTACACTCAGGTCAACTAGAACCGCAGACTTAAATATATAACTATAGAAGAGAGCGATTGCTAACTTTAACTTTAAAATATAATAAGATAAATAAACGCCACTATTCCGTCTTTTTTTTATTGTTTTAAATGACGAGACGAGCTTGCCGCTTGCCTGATGGTAAACGATACGATCGCTCATAAACAGTAGAAATACCGTCCAACACCTTCAATTACAAAGTATTGTTTGCTATTCAACTGCGCTCGCCATCCTGAGACGTGAGATGTTAAGTCTCATTATGTCCAGTAGTTACACTGGCTACAGTGTCCTTCAAACCGGTACACAACAGTGACTACACACTGCTGCCTGGCGGCAGAAATAGACATTGCGGTAGGACTAGAAGTAGACATAGACTACACATAGACCTACCCAGGCGGCTAGCAGTAAAATCGTCTTCGGTTATTTTTCTCTACGCACTCCAACACTATCTAATGTTATTAAAGTGTACAAACTGTACATTCATTTTACATTTTCCCTTAAGTACTTAATCTTAAAAAAACTCACTAATGTATTACAAGTATACCTCATTATTATTCAAATTTAACATTTAAATACTTATTTCTACCTCCGACTCTGCATTTATGGAGCAATGCATCAATCAATCGGTCTTAACAAGTTTCAATGACGCTCTCTGCTTGTGACATGTTAAAAATGTGAAGTGCGAAACCTTACGTGGTACACGCTTTGAAGGGTTTGACATATAGATATATTCGACATATAGGCGTTAGGGTTCCGTAATTTCAAGCGAATGTTTCTCTAAAAAAATTTCTAATCACTTTAAAATTTTGTTGAAATTCGTAATTAACTCTATTCGTAATTAATTCGCGAAGTCTTCTCGTTTATTATAATGATTCGAGGCCATAGTTTTTTCTTGACTGTGAATTTCTCGTATGTGATATTCTTGTGGAAATAGAAGTATTCATCACCCTGAGATGTGTATCATATAGCATCCACTACATCCCCTTTTAAACATTCTTATTAAACATTGTTGCTTAGTGGCGGATATAGAAAAAT
>NW_023591982.1:0-1912 GCF_014839805.1 Manduca sexta | reverse complement strand
TGTACATTTTGCCATTTCAAAGGGAAATCAAGTGGGTACTTCCCGTGACCTAGAATTATAAAATTTGGCTAGAAGCAATATCAAGCACATGTAAAAGAAAATTGTGAAACCCGTAAGTGTGTACTTTAATAAAAAAAAAGCGAATATACTATTACAAATCTATTATTTACGGTCGGTGCTATAATCATGTGTTTTAATCGAACGACAAAGCTAAGTTTGTCATGTTTGACCTTATATATATACTTAGATACCTACAAGTTTGTACAGAACCCTCGGTTCATGACTCCAACTCGCTCTTCTCCGATTATTTATCTTAATTAAAATAAAATGAATACAGCTAAAGAGTTCGCGTATTGCATTTTTCCTGTTCCAAAAGTAGGTTAGTTAAACATCTGCGTGTGCGTCGGACGGATGTAATGGCCAGCAAGAGCTTCCTGACTCGTCAAGCTGACTTAATTTGGTATTCAATAAAAGTTGGCATCCCTTTCGTTCTGGTTAAAGTACGGAATCGTTTATGCCACTTATACAAACGTATATCCTCAAAGGGGTAGACAGGTGCATATAGGGCACCCACTTTTCGCCTGTATGTTCCGTCCCACGATGTGATAGGGAGCGAACATATCACCGTATCGGGTACAAAGTCCAGATTTCGAGCAAAAATAAGATCAAAAAGTATTGTCAATGATTTTTCTAGTCGATGTGTAATTGTCATTTTCTTCCTTTGCTTAAATAATTATAGATTATTAACAAGTTGACCTAGCGGTAGCGCTTTTTTTATTTTAAATATAACTCTAACAATTCATAATTTTTAACCTCCTCCCTTTTTTAAAGTTTTTTTAAAATGTGTCAGTCCTATTTCTAATATTAGTAGAAATTTAGCTATATAAGCATAATAATTGCACCTCTGCCTACACCACTGAGAATACTCTTGTGATATATTAGATATATGAATAAAATTATATACTCTACATCTTATGTGTGGGTAACGTGCTGGAAGTCTATTATACTGAACAATATAATAATATTATGTTTAATGTGTCCCTATGTAAACTGTTTAATAAATTTTATAAAATACTAAACTATTTCTAGACTAAATCAATACAATATTTAAAATTAAGAAATATTATACGACATTTGTAACTTAAGCTTACATTTCACTTTCTTAAAGTCAACCTTGACCATGGGGTTAAAGAACTGGCAAGCAGGAAATTCCCATAACTATGTAAAACAAACACAAATGTTTAACTAACATTAAAGTGTTATTGCCGGTTAAAACCTCTAAAGATAAATATTAACTAAAACGTTTCTACTTCGTTAGTTCAAGAATATATTAAAAAAAAATATTGCGTTAAAATATGAACATAATAAATTAGAAAATTATTTATAAAGTATGAATAAAGGTTGTCATATTATTTGTAGAATTGAAATGATACGAAACATGTCCGTATTTAGAATGGAACGTAATTTGATATTTTTTAAATATCTATGAATTAGCAAAACAATAATTAATTTGGAAATTCTTTATCTTAGCTGACTATTGTGGCATTATTAATTTCACAATATTACTTAATTTAAATATAAATAATGATTGTGTTTTACAAATACGTGTTTGTTACGCGTCCTTTCAAACGCTTTCTAATTTTTAAGATGTAAGAAATGCTAATCCCGAAAATATTGTAAAGCACAGTTTTTTTTTCAATGCTGCCTTGTTAATTTTATAAAATGTATACGTTTAATGCATTGATATTTTCTTAAATAGGATATCTGAATTTGGGAAATCTCAATTCTCGTCATGTGGCATAATGTATAATGTAGAGTTGTCGTGATAGCTCTCCGTTAGCAATATTATAGTGTACATTGACGAATCGCAATAATATGGCCGAGTAATGAACGAGGTTGCACAAAACTATTT
>NW_023591981.1:0-1219 GCF_014839805.1 Manduca sexta | reverse complement strand
TCATTGCACAATGTATACTTACCTTTTTGTGTAGTTGTTTATGTAAATTTCAGTTGCGATACAAATAAAATGTCACGTGTTTTCGAGAAAACCTTTTTATTAGCATGCCATAAAAGCGATTTTGTATTTTTTACTGTCTGTCGTCACAAATATTGTGCCATGAATATTTCTCAATAATTCAAATTTAGAACGCCAGACCTATTTTCAAACAATGGAAATCAATAACAAAAGCCGATTTATGCAATCGATCATTGTAATTCTCATAATCGATGCACGATGTCGATTCGATTCTTATTTTGAATTTGAACTTTAATAAAAACGAATAAAGTCTCATTTGGTTATGTTTCTCGCGTCAGTTATTTGGAGCCCTTTAGTCCATGATGAAAATATGATACGTGTGGCTCGATGTGGGGGCTGTATAATTTGGTCATTACTGTAATAGCTCATCGAAATTAAGTCGAGTTTCGCGCTATATAATCGCATTTCTCATGTCTAGTGGTTATAATATAATGTCGAACAAGTTTAAATTACTAGAAACGTCTGCTGTGTTGCATACTAATATTTGAGGTAAATGAGCTAAAATCCAGGTGGGTTTTACACAGATCTATACTTGGTTATGTTGATAGAATCATAGTTCTTAGGGAAGGAAAATAACCAAATAAAGTACCTACTTATCTTCTTTTTTAATAATTTATTTGTGATCAGTCAATTACATCAGTACAGTAAGCCACAAAATTAGCTGAACAAATTTAAAACGTTTCTACATATTAACTACAGTCGAAATATTATTTTTCTTTATCTAAAATTAAGTAAACCTTTAAGTATTTTAGTGAAGAAAAAACGATCATTAAGAACACAGGAGTTTAAAGGCTACTTAAAATTTTGAATTTGTAGCTGGCTGCTAAAATAATTAAAAAAAATCTAACACCAAAGCGGTCCAACTCTTTATACTCGAATAATTACGGCAACAACTCTTCTAACTTATTTCGCATATATTTTCACTCAAATCCCAATGCGATTTGTATAAAAACAGTAACAATATTATCTCAGTATACAATAGCCCGGTACTACGGTTGGCTTCACCCGTCTACACAACCGATACACGCAGGATATCCGACCTAATGTTACCTTCACCGTGGCTTGATATGGCACATCACGCATATATCCGAAGGGGTACGCAGAGATGCAACCAGGGCATCCATTTTTCGCCAAGTGTGTT
>NW_023591980.1:0-12969 GCF_014839805.1 Manduca sexta | reverse complement strand
ATTGATAATGATCGCTTGTTCTTACACTTTGTCCCACAAAAAACTCGGTATCCCGCGACATATCAATTTCATTTCAAAGAACTGTAGAACCGGTATGACAGTGCCTAGAAATAAATCCACAGGTCGTGATCAACTACATTTAATCAATCTAGTATGGTACGATTACAGTGAGGAAAAAAAGTTGCCTCTTTGATAAGTGGCAATAAGGGTTATGTGGACAGTGAGGTTGTATTCGATTCTCAGGATAGGCTATCAAGATTTGTGTTCAGAAAATTACCAACTTATACAGGGTTGCAATTTTTGCTCTATTAAGTATTGCTCACGGCTCAGCTCAATAGTCTATACCGCAACAAAAGTTCGCGAATCATTGTAACGATTCATAGCGTCGCTTGTCCGACGGTATCGCCATCTATCTAAGAGATCAGGTTCCAAAATCATTATTCCCCATGGGGGCTAATTACCTCGTTAAAAGGTTGAAAGTAGCCTATATGTTAATCCAAAACATGGTATATCAGTGTGCGAAAAATCATTCAATTCCGTTTAGCTGTTTGACAAACATTATGACAAACTTTTGTAATTTTAGTAGGATGGTAAGAAGTAATATAGCAATAGGTTCACGATATATTACATCGTAAAACAGAAATTAACTCGTATATGTTCACATGCTTATGCGTGTAATAATTATATTACCCATTTACCTGCCAGGGACTGAAACAAGACCCCACGTGAAACGATATCATATAAAATTCCATTAAAAACCAATTATCCAAGTAACGCGGGCTAATATAAAACTGTCAATTTTTAAATTATAAAATCACGTTTAAGAATATGTTTTCTAATTGAAATGAAACTGTTACAACGATCATTCACCGTCTTCAGTTGTAATTTTATAGCTATTAAATAAAAAGCGAATTGTACGCGACCGCTAGTGCCTTACTTGGTGCTGGCGTGTGATTCGTTTAGTTTGATATAGGAGACAGTTGATTTTTTTTGGTAGGCATCTGTGCAGTTGATATTAGGGGATCCTGTGAATGAGATACTGGAATTTTAGCTTTGCGACTACAGAAGTCTGGAAAGGGGTGTGGAAGAGTAGAGGAAGAGTGGGAATTTTATAGAATAGGTGGAGAGGAAAAAGAGGGTAAATGTTCGCGGGCTCTTTTAGGCCTTAATATGTTATACAACTACGTATGTGCACTGCGCTGTGCCTCTGCCCGTGACAATTGTCCGCTATGCTTGGGCGTACAATCGGTTTGAAGACCGAGCGCATAAGAATTGCCTCAGGAGGGAAGTAGACAATTGCTTAGTGTTGTATAAATGTTTATATTTATTAAGATATCGAAGAGTGTGGACAAACGATGCGTAGAGAAAATAATTAGTTCAAGGCTCTAGGCATTTGTTCAGAATTGATGTATATGATTCGTAATTATATACAATATGAGTAGTTGAACAAAGTTAAAATTTCAAATAGTCTTAAAACTTTTTGTGCCCTATCAAAAACGTTTTTACTTTACCAACATACAATTCACATGGTTTATTTTAAATAAAGAAAAAATCTATTCAAGTTGATGTTTATTACAGGTCTACTTCTGTGGCTGACTGTATTTTGACCATTATAGATGGTTTTGTATTTAACATAGTAATAAGGTCGACAGATTTCGATAGTTTGGCTAATTCATAAAAATCCTTATTTATTTTTCTTTATTACATCTAACCTATATACCCATAAACAGCCCATACTCCGCGCAATTTGGAAATAACCAAACAACTGATTTATAGAAACTTAATCACTGCCTACTCGAATTACAACTCACCTCCTTAATCAAGCCACTGGCCCATTCAAACACGCAACCTACTTGTCCTGCAAAGAGTAACTCAATCAAGCTACTAGCCCATTCAAACGCGTCGTCAGTCGTGTTCAATATTGCCTAATAGGCATATGCTTCACGTCAGACACATTAACATGTCTCGCGCGCGTTTCCATAGAAAGTAGCGCTGGCGTACGTCGACTGTTAATGTAGTTTTTAGAGAAAATCCATGCTGTGTTCCGGTATTGGTAACCCTTAAGGTATTGACCTAGATTGAGTTGGCGAATTAATAATGGTAACTGCGACGGTTATATTTTTTTTTATTTTGACTGCCTTGGTGGCGCATTTGTTATTGTACACGGTGGGAGTACGAACGCTGTTCTGGGTTCGAAGTTCACGTTGAGCTGAAAAATAATTGTGACTGGGTTTTTCTTAAAAATTACTCAGTCGTAGCTCGGAGTCTGGAAGTTGGAGATGTGATACTGCCGTGACGAAAACACGTAAAGCCGTTGGTTCCTGCACCAGATCTCTCTCCGGTCATTTTGGATTGCAGTCTCACTGAACTATGAGAGTGAAGGAACAGAGGGTGCATTTCTGTATTGCGCACAAATTAGTGCACTATAATATCTCCTGCGTACCTGACTGATTTTCGTTGAGATTGGACTGTCGTTTCACTGAACTATGAGAGTGAAGGAACAGAGACTGCACCTGTATATTGCGCACATACTTGTACGTAAGAGTATGTAATTACTAATCCACATTAACAAGTCTGTAAGGATTAGTATTTATAATGAAATAGTCCTAATTTGATACATAGTAATTGCGTCGATATGATAATATTGCCCTTTAGGCAATCGAAGATTCCACTTGGACCTTAATTGCACGTAATTTATGTCTTGTGTACCTAAAGGATGGCAATGTTAGAGTTTAATTTATTTTGCCAAAAACCTTAATTATTTTACCAATTGAATTATTGGAAACTAGCTTTTGCTTGTAGCTGCGTCTGTGAAAAGTTTTTCCGAGGCTAAAATTTCCATTTTATATTTCCCGGGTTGAAATGGAGCCTATATTTTAAGTTAGACCTCTAGCAATACATCGGTGAAAACTTCATGCAATTCCATGAAGTAGTTTTCGCTTGATGTACGAAAATACACTTTTCTTCAATATGTATTAGTAAAAATCAGTACACGTTGAGGACATCATAGTTGTCGACATCATTTTAAGAGTATTCTGATGTACCTCCGAAGTCAAGGGTCCAACACCAATGAAGTGTATATGAGACCACACTGGAAGCACCAACATTAAAAAAAGAATCGTTTAAATCAGTTCACCCAGTCAAACGATCTGAAGCAACAAACTTAAAAAAAAAACAAAAATCTACAGTCGAATTGAAAACCTCCTTCTTTTTTAAAGTTCGTTAAAAAATTTAAAATACCTTTGTGTGTAACTAATCTATGATACTGACATTGCGTAAGTATACATAAGTATAAAGCATGTCGACGGCCCAACAAAATAACGATACCGACAAGTTCAAACATGTTTCGCAACTCGATATGGTGTTAATGTGTGCCGATTTTCCCATTTTATACGGTATACGAGTGTGGGTAGTGATGACTTTGACGTACGTCCTACTTTAACCAAATGACAATATCAGAGGTGTCATTGAAAATGGATACGTTCTTTTGGTGTCGAATGGATGAAACACTCTTTACGATAAATGTAATTATCTACGCATATGTATAGATGACGACCACATTATTCACAAAAACATAGTTTCTATTTAAAGCCATTTATTTTTAAAAGATTACTAATCACTTTAAAATATATTTCTAATCATGAATTTATTATCAAACCTAATACACTCACTATGGCTAATCCATAAGCCTAAAGTCGCTCAACGTGCTATGGAAAAATCTATGTTTGTTCTCTCTCTGGAGGACAAAATTCAGAACGAAGTAAACCCTCAGAGAACCAAGTTGACCGACATAACTTTGAAAGTTAGTAGGTTGAAGTGGCAATGGAATGGCCACATATGTCGCAGAACTGATAACCGTTGGAGTAAGCGTGTTCTGGACTGGAGCCCGCGTCTTGGCAAACGTAGCATGGGACGTCCTCTGGCCAGATGGCGGGCCGACTTGCATAAGAGGTCCGACAGTGACTGGGTGCTTAAAGCAGCAGATCGGGCTTTGCGTCGTACCTTGGGAGAGGCCTATGTCCAGCAGTGGACTGCTACGGGGTTATGATGTTGATTGAAAGAAAAAAAAATTAGATGTAATGAATAAAATATTTAACCGTCTAAGCCAGGTATATGACTGTTTAGTGTCTAATGTATAAAACATAACTCCGTTTAAAAAATATACAGCATTTCGTCGGAATTCTCAGCATGTATTCATAAAATAGACATTTCTTTTTATAGTTTATTACCCTGAGTGAAAAAACTAGTAATTGTACTTACGAATTAAACGTGCCTTTTAAATTAAGACTCTTCATTCACATCAGACACGGATGTCGTTCCATATGGTCACTTTATGTCATTTTTGACGCCTCAATTTGAAATTTAAAAAAGTGGGAGGCAAATTGCTCGCACATAAATGGCGACCATTCGAGATCTTACGACCATCGCGTAAGGCCTCGGCTACACTAAAGTGGCAACTTGTATAATTATAGTTTTTATTGCATTGTACAATCAAAGGAAGCGTGGAGAAACGATGCTTTTCGCGACTGATTTTTTGTAATGTTTATAGTCTTAATCAACGTTAATTTGAGTTATTATGAGTATTGAGTGTGTAATTTTCCTTGGAAATACTTTAAACACTTTTAAAATGAAATACATAAAAGATTTTTAAAACGATTATAATAATTAGAAATTATGGGCCATTATGAAACTACTTGCCAGAAATATAACATATCGTACTGTAGAAATACAATAGGCGTGTCAACGAAAATGTCACACAGGTGCGAGGGATAGCGACGACGCTCTATGTAGCTGAGGTTAACTGAAAGTGTTTTACTACCGAGCACGTTAGTACGCCTAGTTCTTTGCCGAATAATGTACTTCTTTCTACAGGTAATATTAACTACTGAGTGCCTTCCAGTACCTATACGATCGAAGCTATACACTTTCACAAACATATTACTCAAAGAATTTGGCTTACAAACTCTTCTGGAAAATCAAAAACATTCCAACAATTCATGCTAAAAAACCTGAGCTGTCAAACCAGTCCCCACTTCTGTCAAGTGATGCTAAAATGATTTATGACAAAGGTATTGGCGGGAAATCGCCGCGTCATTATATACCGTTAGTACAATGCAAACACGGCCTAAGTGCATTTCGCCGGTGGGCGCGCCCCCGCTGATTGGCCGAGAGCCCAAACATGCGGTTATATATCACGCTGGTAAATGTAGCCCAATATGCAATGTTAAGTGTCACGCTGGTTTTGCGAATGTTGACTAGGTCTTCTATTGATTCATTTTTCCCTTTTTTCTCATGTATGACAAATATTTCCTCGGAAGATCCGTTAGACGATTTCATGAATTTGACTTTAGCAGCTTTTTAATTGAATGAAATTAAAAAGGTTTTATTTCTGTAAAACGCAAAAGGTCCATCAAATCACATTCTACTTTGTTTCCACCTAGACATTAGCAGTCTTACTTATAAACTTGTTTTAGCGTTAAAAGGTGTTTAAGAATTGCTTAAATAGCTGTTAAAAACATTACCGGTTTTCTAGTTAAACCTTATTAAGAGGCAAGATGACGGGTTTTGACTTACAGCTGATCGAGTAAATTTGTTTTAATTAAGCATAGTTTGGCGATTTTTTTATAAGTAAGACTGTATATTACATATATTCAGCATTTAGCACGTTCTAGACAAAATAGCCGGTACAATCACGAATCGTGAATCAAGATAGTTCTAACCGCGATTTGTCACAAGCATTGCCTAAAACTTACAATCGTTGCCAAATTTACAGCATTTTGCCCAAATCTAAGACTAATCTTCCAATTTTGTACTGACCCAAAACTCTACCCGGTACGAGCGATACAAGATAAAATAATGTAGGTTGTAAGAAAGTTTAAAGCCTTAGGCCTTTGCCATACTTTTTGGGATTTAAACAACACTTTGTGTAAAAATATTTAAAGTGAAAGGAACAGGAGTTGTAACTGTGAATGAGGCCACATCGAGCTGTATTTGCCAAGAACTTTAGGGGGAAAGCGACTTTGTACGATATCTTGCTTATATTGGCATAGTTGCTTAGACTATGAAATTGGAAAGGTACTGTTTAATTGGGCTAGTCAATTGTTATGTTTTCGATTATAACTTTTGCTGGTGGTAGGATATATTTTATATCTGGTGGATAGCGACCACGGTACACAAAGTGTTAAAACCCGCGATAATGGTCCAAGTAAGGGTGTCGCGTTAGGCCGGCATAATTGTGTCAACTGCCCAGGGTAATCATCACTCATCAATCGACATTCTATTGTACCCACTCCATTTACTATCAGGAGGAGAGGGATCACTCTGCCGTGCTTGTATGAAGAAAAATTGCTATCGGAATGGGAATTGCCTAATATGATAGGAATCACATGGAGGGATAATACTTGCGACGTATGACTGCTTGTACTGCCTACATATTCGGTGACGGAGTTTTGAGCATGCTTGTGTAAATACGTATGTGCAAGGATTTCTTTCTCAATCCTGGTAGTTAGCGAAAGTTCAGTAGAGAAGTGTTCGTTTTACCCGATTCCTATCGGCTTTCTTTTCGTAATTTATAAGAAGTCTAACTATCATTACAAGGATCTGCAGATCGCTTTTATTAGTACTTGTAATTTAGGTTCCCTATCAGAAAATGTAAGCCTTCGCCACTGGTTGTATTGTTTTGTCCCGTCAAATTAGGGTTATATTTCAAACTCGTGGAATTGACCTGAGCCGACATTACATGGCTGTATTGCAAAATATACACAATAATTAACATAATAGCCCCATAACTAATGAGAAAAATCAATAACAAATTCCTATAGGACTTAAAGATTTTCACATCAAAATCCGCTTCACTGCTACTGGCTTGCAAATTGTTAGTGTTTGTTTACATCACGTGCCTGAGGATCTGATGACCTGGTTGTGAGTCATACGACGCGTGGGAAAGGCTCTTGCTACCGTCAGGTAAGCAGATTTTAAAACGTCGGACGTTGCTCGTCAATAAAATGTGCTGAGATTTAAATTTCGAGGTTAGTTTGGTCAATATTAGATATGGAATGTAAAAAACTTCATTACAGATATGTTGAGTATTGTCATTTACACGAAGACGTGGCGCGAGAAGCGATATTTTTAAAGTGTATGTATTTCAATAGCGTAACTGTGACAAACAGTATTAAATCTCACAATAAACGTAGTACTATGTGGCGCTCTATTACACGTTCTATGGTATATTTGATGTGCAAATTGAATTATATATATCACGTGATTCTAAGTCTTTTTAGTAAAAAAATCCAATAATATAAATCCTATATTAAATTATGCTCTTAAAATTTTTGCCAATATGAAAATTACAAATCATTTCTGCAATATAAGCTCACGGGGTTTTATTTTGTCTACGGGGCATATCTGTCTTTTCTACAACTTTGATAGCCGTATAGGTAAATAAGGGATTTTTTGACTCTCTTACCTATACGGCTATCGAAGCTATTCTTCTAAAGAAAGCCAGTAATCATTAAAAGACAAGTTTGCTCTTATAGACGGAATAGGGCCCTCTAGCCTTAAAAAATTACATAAGATCTTGTAATTATGAGCCAACGATACGTTACTCACTTTTCTTAAATTACATTATTTATTCTAATATTTTTTAGCTCTTTTTGTTTTTGTTAGTCTCAGGAAGCTAAAAACGTCAGGAAACTGGTACATCAACTAGGTTTTTTGATATATTTTTTGCTTCGCGAAGTAAGTTTTTATGTACTGCGGTTAAAAATCTAGCCGCACGTTCTCAGAAAAATGATGAATAAATTCATGACCGTAAGGCCGTACTTGGACGCAAGACGATATAAAAAAAACGTTTCCTATTAAATAACGTCTACTTTAGTTTCGAATAATCGAAAGTACATTTATGGAATAACTTTATGAATATAGAATACATAAATTAGTTTTTTAAACTATGTATTTAGTATATTTATTTAACTACATTTCCTTCTTTGCCATCTGGTATCATTACAAGGCTATTGGAAGAATATTCTTATTTACATACATCTACTAATATTATCTTACTTAAATTTATAATTCTAATCAATTTTAAGAAGCAATTGCAACAGTACATGGCTGTAATTACAACTCTAGCAGATGCATTGTGATTGTATAAACCCCTCCTAGCCGAATTTCGGTCACAACGGCCAATTTCAACAAAGATCAGGAGATATTATAATGCACAAGTGTGTCCGCAATACACAGGTGCACTCTCTGTTCCTTCACTTTCATACTCCAGTGAAACGACAATCCGACATCACCGAAGAGATCAGGCACAGGACTAACGATTTACGTGCTTTTGATGCATTGAAATTCAACATTATAATGACACGCATACCTACAAAGATGTTTGTAAATCATAGCAGCACTATTTTTCAATTATATCAAATTATAAAGCACTAGAAGACGTTAATTTTCGCTCGGCGTTCTAAGATACAGATTTTAAGTCTTTAAGTCCCATGATGATCATTACATTGCTTACAATTTCAATCAAACAAGACTGCTATAGCAGAAAGCAAACCCAGTTATCCAGATTTATTCTCCATATAAGAAGCTTCTAGTAAATCACCATGTCCGTCAACTAGATACATTAAACAGTAAACAAAGCCATTGTTTCGCGTAACCTTTAATTTCTCGTGTACTTCGTGTCAAAGTTATTAAAGTGCCGTGTGGGAATTGTGAGCTAGGAAGCGGGGTCAACGACACCGGGTGCAGTGACGCCACGCTGCGCGGGCGCATACGGACCGCGGCTTGTGGTTTTGTGAAAACCATGTGAGGTTTGCCGACGCGTTTTTATGGTATCTGGATTGTATTGGTCAATGGGGTATTCAATGGACTATTGGAATACAGAGTAAGGTGGATGTCGGCCTTCCCAGGCTCAGTGGATCCATAGCAATGCTTTTAAACTATATAGTTGCATATGCGAAGGATCTAGAACAAATTATTTTTCTCTGTTTTATTTTTACCCAAGCTTAGATTAAGTGGGGGTTATAATTGTAGCGTGATGTTATTTATATTAGATTTTATTTGACTCAAATTGGCATCTATACGTTTCGTGCTGTACAGGAAAAGAAAAATATATAATTATTAGAAAATAAATTATATGCGTTTCTCACAGTTAACACCCTGTATACAGGAAATCCTATAATAAGTTAATATGACTGTTAGGTATTTAAACATGATCGTTATTGCACCTTCAATTCTGTGGGTGGGAAGTGGGTTTATTCGGACTGACTGGTAAGTCCGGCGTCGTGTTTACATTTCTATTGATATTGCTGATGACGTGATGACGTCATAGAGTTGTTTGAACAGGTTTTGAAACGCAGCTTTGGTTGGGCGTTTTGTTTTTAAATTATAAAGTTGCTTGCTGCTACCACCGTCTGACCTTATCTCACTGTACTTTCTGAGATTAAAAGTCTACATTTTTATCCAGGGATTGGTTTACCTGTAAACCAAATTTAATTCCAATTCCAATTCGGTTAACGGTTATTTCGTTCTTCTTACAAATATCCTAACATCTTCAGAAACTTTTACATTCATTATATTTTTTATATACTAAGATATTTTAAAATATTTTTTATTTGATTTACTACATAAACTCTCTAGAAATCGCAACACAATCTTTCAAATAACTCAAGCAAATAGACAACCGACTCTTTATATAGAGATTAGAGAAGGCAAGAAAGCACGTGACTCAGAAGTCAGAACCCACATCTCTAGTTGACCGCGGCTGATTTATGACTGCGCCCTTATAACCACGCATTACTATCTCCACAGATAATAAAATACCTTACCTTATTGTGATTTATTAGGTATTGCACGCGATCTTCTTGTCGTGGCATTCAAGTTTCATCAGTGATTGGATATTTTGAAGGGCATTCGTAATTAATGTTTTTGTTTCCATTCTACTGGTATGTTGTGTTTACCGCTATTAAATAGCATCATCGTAATTAGTAATGGCCTATGTGTTATAAGGAACTTTGATACTGCGATAAAACACAGAATTACATAATGTGTTGAGGCAAATAATTTAGTAAATAAATCGTTCGAAATTTAAATATACAAAATAATTTAACTCACCACCAAGGTCGATAAAACCTTTTTAAGTGTTTTAAAAAAGCGGCATCTACATTCGAATGTATAAACTAGACCCAATTTTCATTTTCTTGTTTTCCTTGCAGAGCGATGTCGCGGTGGAAGGGTAAAGTGAGGTAGCCGGCAGATGGCAGCAGTTAGCGCGGCGATGTTCCGGCCTGGGGGCGGTCTCGACCCCTCATGCTACACCACGCAGCGGGTAAGTGCAAAGAATGACTCATAGATGGCGCTGAAATTAAAGAAATGTGGGAACAAAATTGTAGAGCCGATATAGAGCTATTGTTTTTAACATTCTATATATTATTTATTTTGGTTATAGAAAATAATGAATATAGCCCCAGCTCATCGTTCAGCTTAGCTTGGTACCTAGCGATAAGGCTTAAGAATTTAGAGTTTCTAAAGATGTGTACGTATTGTATAGCGATCAATACAATTTTCCTTTTATATTTTTAGAAAGTAGAACGAACTTCAAAGTAAAGTTATATTAGCATTCATATCTCCTTTATTTAAAATAATTTCGACTAACTAAGACGATACTATTCTAATATGGATTCCTCAAGGTTTAAAATCATGGAATTTGCAATAAGTCACTCGGGATTCTGAATCCTACATGTAACAAACTACGATATGACGATGTATATTGTTTGAATACTAAAATATTCTCTTATTTTTTTACATACAAACGATATTATATAAAAGTCACTGTACGTGACATATAAAAATTCCACCTAGAATACAATTTGACAAAGACAAAGCATGGGCTGATCTATGGCTATGTTCTGTAATTCTCATAAGTAAAGTTTGACCACTCATGTTATCACTATAAATTTTAATTTTGTCGACAAATTTTATGCAATTTTAAACATCTCCCGTAAATTTCCACGCGAGAACTTTTTAATTGTAGGCAAGTTAATTGAACGATAAAATATTTTTATTTGTAAAAAAAAATATTAAGATTTTTAACAGAATTCCACAACATTTTTCGAGACAAAACCGATATTTTACCCGAATCATAAACTTTTTTAGTTTGATGCACTTTGAGAGGTATTTTAACAAATTGTTTGCTCGTCGAATGTGTCATCTGTTATCGTATCAGCATTAGCCGGCATAACGTTCTGCATAAATCAACAAATTTACATCGCCACTAAAACTGCGCACCGGCTTTACTGTAATTTGAACTTTATTTACGTTTTCATTTAGTTTGAAATTCATTACACACGTTTATAACATATGAAATATTTAAAGAAATTATTTTCTTCACTTACTCAGTAATAGTTGTATGGTTTGATTTTCGATAATTAAATGCTTGTTCATTGTATTGGCGCGTAATACCATCAAAAGACACCATCGCAAAGACATTAAAGAATTCTCTCTTTGAGAATTTTAAACATATTTAGCCAATGCCGATAAATATGCTTGAAAGGCCTAACCATTCTCATTAAAATAACAGGTTTCTACCTAATATTGTGTTATTAACATATACTATGTGGTTAAAGTTAACGCATTTCGGAGTAAATATTGAATATACTATATACAAAGCCTTTAAGAACTTACTAGTACGAGTAACCGTCACTTTCAATGAAAGACCTCAATCGCATTCTCGATCTTCCTCAAAAAAGGACCAATCAGAACAAAGTTTTATTGGACATGCAACAAATGAGTTATTTTGATTGGTTCAGTCTCGGTATTGGATTGAAGATTGAGATTGGGATCGTTTATTAAAAACGTCTTTAAATCTTACCTATATCCAGGCAATTTTTTGAGAGTTGTAAATCCGTCATTGTTTTATCGCTTCCTTTTCTTTTTAATGGAAATTCTATTAATATTTTCAAAATTTTCATTGGTGGCTGCGAACTGCGTACCCCTACATGCCTCTATAATCCTGCCTATATCTATTTCCATAATTCCAGTTAATGTGTACATTTTAGCCGTGCTGCATTGTTTATTGAACAGTGTGGACACGTCCGCGCTCGTGATGCGCAAACACCTACTACCATGGACACGTAACAATACATTATTACCGTTAATTGTTCAGTAAATTTGATACGAGTTCTTTAGTTGCGTTTGTAGTCTTGCTAGCAACTTTTTAAAAACTTAGATTAATATAGCAAACTATAAGAATCTAATTGCAATCTAAATTTATACTAATATTATAAAGCTAAAGAGTTTGTTTGTTTGAAAGCGCTAATTTCAGGAACTATTTAACCGACTTTGATTTTTCACTAGTAAGAAGCTACATACATTAATCCTGAGTAATATAGAGCTCTTTAGCCCGGGAAAATATTTATCAAGGTTTTTTTTCGCGTGGGCGGAGCCGTAAAAGCTAGTTATAAATAACATTTGAATGAATATGTCACCACATTACAGTTAACTGCCGATTTCAATAAACGATCTTAATCGAAATCTTCAGATTTATAGTGAAAAAGGACCAAACAACAGCCATCGTCAAGCATGTTAAAAATCTCATTGGTCCATTTTCACTATTGATCCGTCGGTAGCGTTTAAGATTGTATATAAGAATCCACCATTACTCGGTTTATTTATATTACAACTGTAATATTAATTTATTAATTTACCTCGTTTTACGTAGAAGATACAAAGTAAGTCATATTAAAAATCTTGTGCTCAATACTAAATTATCAGGTGCAAATATTACATAAACTGATTACATATGTAGTTTGGTACATTTTATAATTCTAGATCGCCAGTTCCGTGCATATCTGTCATTAGATTTTGAATTTCGAAAAAAGTGATTAATATCTTTCTCTTGCGCAACAGCGGAAAGAAATTTGCCTTATTGTAGAGTGTTTATAGTATTGCGTAACATTAGCTTGGTATTAA
>NW_023591979.1:0-2199 GCF_014839805.1 Manduca sexta | reverse complement strand
CTCGCTATATGTCTTCTTTTACCAACTAAACTCAATTTTCACACG
Source organism: Manduca sexta (assembly GCF_014839805.1). Classification (NCBI taxonomy): domain Eukaryota; kingdom Metazoa; phylum Arthropoda; class Insecta; order Lepidoptera; family Sphingidae; genus Manduca; species Manduca sexta. The sequence continues at coordinate 2,154 of NW_023591979.1, read as the reverse complement.
TAAATAAATTCCATGTACCAAACGAATATTTAACTTCATTAAAATTAGACCTTAAACCTCTTACTATACGTGCTCTTTTACAAACGACTCAATTTTCACGCGTTAATAAATTCCATATGCCAGACGAATATTTACCTTACAATTAACAAGTCGCTGTGTTTTGATCGCTATCAGGCGGGTAACAGTCAGTCGCTCGTGTATTTTAATCAACATGCAGTGTAAACAGTGCGCTTCGATAGCGCCCGACAACTGTCATCGTGTGAAATGGACTTTAGATAGCTAGGGTTGCCACATGCTAAACATCATCAGCCACATGAAATCCACTGGTGACCATAGGCCTATCCTATAGAAATCCACACAGTACGTGACAAAAGCGGCCTGCATCCAGCAAAATATCATTTAATCTAATTACGAATACTATCCATGTGGTGTCAAACATCTTTTTTCGACTTACATTGGATTGCGAAAATACAACCACTTTACAAAAAAAAATATTGTACATTATTTAAATCAGCTAATCGTGTGTGTACATGAAAACGAACGTAAGTTTTGTTAAAGAGATTTTAGAATTTTTTATAACAATGTACACGAGATTATACATAGTACGTCTAGTATATCTATCCTTCCAGTCGTTCCTTCAATGCTGAAGATCGTGAGCGCAGTAGTTTGAGTCTATAAGCGCCCTCCATCAAGGGGGCGTAGGAAATACCACGCACTAGTTTCTTTCCTCTGACCATAAAGAAGCCACAAATTCTCTACACTATCTTGTCAGATATTTTTTTAATGCAATAAAAACGTGACATCGACAACCCTATGTTATCTCACGGCTCACCCATGTACAATCGTATCACACGATAATTGCATGGACAACATCCAAACGCTGAAAGAGCTCCATATCAAAACAATGTTACATTACAAATGAGAACAATTTCAAAAATAAACTTAATTACGCTTTTACACGCATTCCACATTCTGAAAACAATGTACGACTGTTTTATTCTTCGAAAAATCAGCAATTTTCCTTCGGTATTGTTTTTTATATAAACACGGCATAGTGACTCTATAGCACCTGATGGTAAGTGGAGTGGAGTCAATAGAATGTCGACTGACGAAATATGATTATCCCTTGACAGTCGACAGGATAATGTAGAATGTCGACTGATGAAAAAGAATCACCCCAAGACAGTTGACACAATCATACCCGGCCTGTTGGAACATTATATATAGGCTGATCTCGAACGCGACATAGTTACATGGGCTAATATGGCGGGTCTTATCACCTTGTGTACGGCGACTCTTCCCGAGCGGATATAAAATATATCCTACCACCAGCAACTTGTGAATTTTAGCACTGATAATGTTTTAACATAAATCAAAATGCGAAATTTTGTTATAATTATTTCAATACAACTTTTTAACACATATGCATTAACGGATCAGAGTCTGCCAGACTTATCCGTCTAAACTGTATCTACTAAAACTGCGTCATTCTATAATATTCGCAAACAACTTGAGTACATCACCGCATACTGCATTTGTTTTGTACGTTAGTGTACCTACACTTAAGTACGTAAGAAAATATCCCACTACGCCGTAGTATGCTTAAGTTTGCTGGCTATAGATTGTCTTCATTATGTCGATGGTCACAGGGAGCGCGTGCGCAGGCAACCACGATCATAGGCATGATAGCATAACAATAGCATCCTGACACTCATTTTACGCGGACATTTTGTTCCAAAATCGGCTATTTAGCTTACAATTAAAACAGCCATCTTCTATTGACTGACAGGCGCTATTGCTGTAGCCGAAGTAGTCATCGATGACATCAGAAATAACCCTTATTCTTAACCAGCTTTTTCTCGCGGGTTCCCCGCGTGAAAGACTATTCAGGATAAAAGTTCCGCTATATATTTTTCCCGAATAGAAAGCAGCCTATGTCCTTCCCAGGGTCTCAAACTACCTCCATACCAATTTCATTGAAATCTGTTAGGTTAGTTTTTGAGTATATCGCGTTCAGACAGGCAGGCATGCGGCGGTGGACTTTATTTTATCAAATATTTTAAAAAAAATAATAGGAACAATTCCTTCACACACGATTTTTGGTTAATTTTAACAGATTACGTAGCGCACGCAACGGATTCTCAAACAATTTTT
>NW_023591978.1:0-8010 GCF_014839805.1 Manduca sexta | reverse complement strand
TTGGATTATTTATATGATCGGCTTTTTTTCCTGACGCTAATGCTCTCAAGGAATCCACTCCAAATCCCTGTCTATTCCCCTGACTTGGACATAGAGAGAACAAAGAAGCTTTAGATCTGCTAACAATAATCAAAACATAGAAAGCACTTCGAAACACAGAGGCTATTGAATTAATTAAAGTCAGCAAGTAATGTTATGAATTTATTATTAGCAGATTATTAGACGTCATAACTTATACCGCGGGATCTACCTATTTGAATTTTCCAACCCGTCCCTTACTCAAAACTAAAACACGCCGCAACTAGATGAATAGACTCCTTCCATGCTTCCTTGAAATTAATAAAGTGAGTTCAAAGTTTTCACCAGCGAAGAAATCTTTGAAATGGTATATTTTCCCGTTAAAATAAAAGACGCGCTCAGATTGTAACCTGGCTGACAAAATAATTAAAGACTTTAAAATCGTAGAGTTGTATGAAAGAAAATGAAATTGTCAGTGTATAAATTGAATTTCATGTTTTTCTTGAAAACAAGAAGTTGTCACTGCACGATAAGAGTCTGTGAGACTGATACTGAAAACTTCATGGACGCAATTGATTCATCAGATCGTAAACAGGGTCCAACTAAAACTATTTTGATGCGAATTTTAAGTCGCCTTTTCATTTACGAAGTAATAAATATAATCAGTTCTAATATAAGATTTGATTAAATATTTCATGCGACCCAATTTTATGCTAAAAATGTTATACGAAATTAAATTTATTTCAATTTAAATATATACTGAAGGTTAATAATTCTTGACAATTGCTATAGAAAATACAAATAGGTACCTTTGACGTGTACTTTAATTAAAATGCTTCGTCGTCAGTGTTCTCAATAAGCTCAAGAATTAATACAAACGAAACTTTTCAATTCAATAATAACATGAATCAAGTCTAGAAACAATGAAACTCTTTTGACAAATACGATGTGCTGCATCGTCCGTGGCAGAATTATTTAGTGCTTTAACCATTAACCGATAAGGTTTCTCATGCGACTTCATAATTGCAGCCATTTTAACCACTATAGACAGCTTACCGTGTTACAGGAATTTCAAAATCCAGTAACCACGGACGCTGTCAATTTCTGGTTCAAACCCTGTCATTCAAGCACACGTGCAAGCTTCCTATTGACGTTTTAATTCTTGGTTTAAAAACACTTGATATTTTGGAATATGAACACAAAAAATTAAAACACAATCTGACTATGACATAAATAGCAATGGTAACACAAAAAATTCCAAAGCAGAAAAAACAAAATACAAAACGTACGAGGAAATGCTGTTTGTTAGACCATTACGATCCCGTATCCACAACAAGGAATATCCGTTTACTGAAGCATTTTCCTACCGCTTATGGCCAACAAAGAGTACGATAAGAATTTTTCCTTGTAACATCAGCCTTATGACTGCGAAATATGGATTTGTGGCCTCCGTGCCAGGATTTAAAGATAAATCCTCCCAGCCCTACCTGTTACAGTGTCATCGACCTATTTGGCTGGCAGCCGATCTGACATCCCATTTCTAATATAATGTTGGTACAGATATAATCAGTATTTATTACATTCCCGCTTTGTCTAGCGGGAGTATCTTTTGTCCAATGTTATAAATCTAAGTAATGTCAAATATTTTTATACTCATACAAGCGGTTTCTGGAAGTTATTTACGAGAATAAATTCACTTTTACGGGTTAACATTGTTTATGAAAGTTGTCCCTCACATAAAACAGTCTGGGATCTCTTCATCGCTTTTATGATAAATATAACACAGAAAATTCTAGAACCTGGACACTAATCATGGTTACAAAATCACGACAAATACCAATATCACATGCATGTTCTTAAAGCAATAACAAAACATAGCGAAACGCCTAACAGCAAAAAGTTTTAATAAACGCTATGCTATACTGGGCACTCTGGAGAGGTTCATTGAGAGTTGGCACCGGGACCCGCGGCACGTCCCAGCGTACTCTCACGTCCGCTACGTATTGCATGAACTGTTTTGTTCGGAAACGCCACTGGTGATTTACAGTTCGCACATTTGTCCGTGAATTCCAAAGTGATAGTTGCGAGGTTTTGATTCGTTTTATCGGTTGATTCGCCAAATGCTTTGGCTTTTCGAACCTTGTTTTTATTTAAATTTTCCACGGCTTTGAAACCTGTTATATGATGAGGTTGGCTTTTATTACACAGTGATTCATATATATTGAGGAAATATGCAAGTATACATACTCACTGTTAGGCATAGCTGTTTTAAGAATTGACTCCTTAACTAATTTTATATGGATTCCGGTCTAACGTACCTTTATCTTTCTTTATTACTCTCCTGCAAATCTTCGTGAGATATTGCTAAGAGACTAAAGCCAATTCGTTCGAACTTATTTATTTATTAAAATGATATAGCTTAAATCTATGGAGTCTAAAAGCAATAGTCTCTTTTTTAAGTTTTGTCATCATTTTCCTTACTTTTTCGCTCAAATCTAGATCCTTAGCATGCTCCATATCTATTGGTTGATTCATAGGCCCTCATAATTTATTTTAATTTACCACTAACACTATAGTAACTGGAATGTATGAAATATAATTCTATTTAGTGTAGATTTATTTGTAACTTCAATCAATACATACTAACTTAGTATGTATTAGTATTACTAAGCCTATTGTAATTCATATATGTAGAATAATTTAATACAACACCTAGCAAGTCTAATGAACATAAAACACACAGTTGTTATTTTAGTTACACGGTTAGGCTTTCTCGTAATAATATAAAAGTATAGACGGGTGAAATAATTTTCATGTTTCGAACACTTATTACTTTAAAAGCGCTCATAATTTCTCAAAACTAAATTAGCAAATGGTGCTTGATGTATGTAAATTTATAGACGTAAATAACGTATGCGATAAAAGTTCTTAAATAAATAAATATAAATAAAGGATAGTGAACAAAAACAACATGAAATATAGTTAATTATAATCATTATGTGCGATTTGAATTTAAAATCAGTGTAGGGAGCAAATATCGGAATTGTTATGTCATGATTTGTGTTTGTATGTCCAGTCAATTGATGTATTGTTGCTATAAACAATTAAACGAATAATAATTTTGTACATCATGAATCATTATTTTTGGTGGTTTATGTAACTTCCAAGCGTTTACTACAATTCTTTACTGACTAAATTACGCAAAGCTTCCATTGATTTAAAATTATACAAAAATTAATTAAAATAAGTACCTAATACCTACTTTCCAAAATTCTTATACCTATAAATTTATCACCACAACAAAAAATTATAAACAAAAGCTATTTCAGTACAATTCCTAACAAAGATTAATACGTTCATTATGTTACTGAAAATCTTATTTAGAACACGTGTCTTTGATGTCATTTCATAGCAAGCCATATGCCAAGTTTATTCATACTTTATCGTGTTCATCTAATTTAGTATCCTTCTCTAGCGTGGCCAGTGTATTCAATAGTTTTGTTTCGTATAAATAGTTTTCTTTTCCATGCTTTGAAGCGGTTCAATCTATTATTAATGATATGCCTTCTTTTATTTATTCTGCTTGTTACAGTAAATCCAGTATATGGTACGCTTTCCATTTAACCCAAATATCTCTACAGGTCTCATAAATAAATAGTAATGAGCAGAGATACCGGCGTTTTTGCTTTCTTTCTCAATTCGTTATTTTTACTTAGCGAAATAAATGGCGACACTTCGGATGGATGCCACAAAGAAAATACGTATCAAAGAGTACCAAACATCTGTACAAACAATCTTTGAATTTATCTTCGTCGGAATTTCCCACTCATTTCATTGTCTTCAAACAAATAATTATTTAGTGAAATCTAAATTGGTGTCATTATTCCCACCTTTATAATCGATTTTAAAATTATATTTTTAAAAGTTCTGGGTATAATATTATGTAGATAAGATTATAGTCATCTGCAATTTCTCCAAATATAAAATACCTAATATGTTACTCCCTAATTCAAATACAAGCAGTATGTTATCACGTGCAAGACTGTGTAGTACTGGTGTGTTTTAATTTTTCTGCTCTAATGCCAAAATCACAATTATTTCTTTAGCCATCTTATTATTCAAGCTCTTAAGCATAGGTTCTCAAACTTATTTCGTTATCTCTTCTCATTGAAATTATTTTATTTTAACTAGTGTTTTGTATGAGTCGTATTCTTAATTACACATAATATTATTATTTCATCGCCCCCAAGTTTTCACTAGACCCGTTAGCGCCCCCTTGAAAGCTTCCAAAACCCACAAGGGGTTGTTCGCTGATATTGAGAAATACTGCTCTGTAGGTTAATTTCCAATGACAACAATACACCGTCGGATTCAGTACGTTACGTGTAATTTGAACGAAGACGATCGTGCACGTATTCAGTCTACGCGTTACGTAATTATAACTCAAACAAGCAAATCTCATAAACGTCTCACAATCCCAATTCCAGAAATGTAAATAAAATATTTTTATTAAATATTTTCACCGCATGAGATTTATGTAAAGCGGCCAATGAGAGAGAAAAACGAATAAGTAGACGTTATTTCCCGTTGGAAATTTATTCCCTCGACCCGCGAATATCCCGGCAGGTACATAAATTCCCTTTTTTTGGGGTCGTTTTCTATTAAATTTCTTTATTTTATATGAAATTAAATTTGGTTTGCTCAAGCAAAGCCTGCTTACTTAACACTCGGAGCGAGTAATTCCTTGAATCTAACTGAATAAATATAAAGCAGGTAGCGACTGCCAAAACAGATTTATCTTTGCTTTTGGAATATTCAGAACCTTTTCAGTGTGGATTTTTTCATCTCGCCTTAACAAAATACCTAGGGAAATTTGAAGGACTGATTAGCAGAGGTCTTGATAAGATGAAATATTCTTAAGTACTTCTTAATTTTATACAATAGAGGTTATGTTGATGCGTGTTTGTTTATATCTCCTGATTTATAATCTAAATCAACCAATTTTATCATCATAAAGATAATACTTAAATATTGACGTTGTTACAACTTCATAGTTTCCTTGAAAATAATTATTGCTATAAGGTTCTCTTATAATATTCAGATACATTAAATCCTCTGGCATTAACAACTTGAAGATTTCTCAAAGAAGAGATAGAGATTATTGAGAAGAGAAAAGGAAGGAAGTAGAAAATAATAAATTAGCAGTCGCTATCAATAATGCTGTTAATAAGGAGTAGGGAGTCTCCCCTCAATACACTTTAAGCCTAATCCTCATTTTTATTTCATTTGTAATAGTGCCTCCAAATATCCTGGATGAGGGAACCAGTGGAGATCTGGTCGCACGCGAGGGTCAAGATACAAGTCTCTCTTGCAAGGCGAAGGGAAGACCACTGCCGCGCATACTGTGGCGGCGAGAAGACGGCACTAATATACAGTTGAGGAACGAAGCGGGGGAACTTAGGAAAGGTAAGTGGCACACGGTTTTATTGTGATCATTGTGTTTTGTTGGTCCTGCGCCTGATCTCTCTCCGGTAATGTCGGCTCACCGAACTACGAGAGTGAAGGAACCGAGAGTGTACCTGTGTATTGCGCAAACACTTGTGCACTATAATACATCCTGGGTACCTGACTGATCTCCGTTGAGATTGGCCGCCGTGGTCGAAATTCGGCTAGGAGGAGATTATTGTGATCATAACTTAATGTCCTGTTTATTATTTTTCCGGGATAAAAAATAGCCTAGCCTTTCCCAGGATGTTAAACTGTCCATGTCAAACTTCATCTAAACTCATTCGTAGTTTTGAGTTCATTGTATTCAGACAGACACGGTGGAGGATTTGTTTTATACCTATTACATAAGGATATCCAAATAGATAACAATAGTATCCTCTGGTCGTTTATTTTAATAATACAAAAATGAAATGAGATCTGTTGAAAATACGATTTCAAAGCAAGCCACAATTCTTTTAGATTTTAAATAGATAAGATTCTAGAACAATTTCCTGTCCTAAATCACGTTCAATTTCATTCTTTAGACGTTCAAACTTTTTCTTTATTCTAATTTCTTGATACTTTACAATGGCAGCATTTTCTTGAGTTCTTTATTATAAGGTCTTTTATTTATATTTTATTAAATATTCTTTATTTTAAGAACCCCATACGAATAACATTATGGCAAAATTAAAAATCACGTTCAGTGAGACAAAACATTCATTTGTGTATTTTGTATGAGAACAAAAATCCATCTCATGAACTTCGTTACCTTGTATATAAATATATAGATTTCTATCTGATTGATTTCTCGGAAAATAGGTACTTACTGTCTTTGTTTATCACCCCCCAAAAAGGGTGGGTAAATGGAATGGAAACTGAACCGCCGAACTATATGTAATATAATTTGGTATGGGAATATCTGAAACCCTGTAAATAAATATGAGACATTCAGAGTTTTATTAATTCCTTAATGAAAGGGGTGAAAGGCGGTAATTATGACATCTTACAGTCTTACTTATAAATTTATTTTAGCGTTAAGAGGTGGTTAAGAATTGCTTAAATAGCTTTCAAAAACATTATAGTAACAAATACTATTGATAGTAATAATCAATCAAGCAAAGCTTGGTGGTCCAAATGTTGTTAACTATGTAACAAAAGAAATTTAAAAATAAAATTATACTGTTAGCATACGCCCTTTTACGGCATTGTCGACGGCAGTTGTACGGGGTTTTGTGCTATGGTTTTCTGGAAAACAACAATTCAATGAAAAAGCGGCTGAAAAGGCTCAATTATGCGGCTTCTCCGATATGTCACGAATATTTTATTTAATTTTCCTTAATGGTTACACAATAATTTCATTCATCAGTAAGAAATCACTTTGAACGAGAAAAAGCGTAAATTAATTGCCGTTTCTATTTAGTTATTTTGTCATCAGAATTCAGTAAGCAATTTACTGATTAATATATTCCTTTGTCATGATTATTTCCGTTTCGTTTTCAATAATTGCAAACAACAACAACGGTTCCAACAGACCGTTGGCCGCAGGGTAATCATTCTATTGGACCTCTCTTTACTTACCATCAGGTGCAGTGGAGTAATTTTGCTCGAATAAAATAATAATAATAGTAATGAAGAAACTGAGTTTTGAATAGTGTGATAGATTTATTTAAAAGCCACCGAACTTTCGACTGCGTATTCTTGCTGAGACTACGTTTCACACAAAATATAATGAAATATATGGTTGATCTTTCTCAAGGTAAGACGCCTGCTCATCTTGGTACCGAAAAATATGTAACATCGGATGGCATGATTTATTTTATAACTTAACTTTCTGTATCTTTGAGATGAAATATTTTACACTTAGATAAGTGAAACCTTGATAACCATTTTCACCGTCTATATCCTTTCAGACTTTCAGGTAGGTTGGTATTCTACATTTTGAAAACATAAAATCCTTTGAAATTAAACTAATTTTCGGATTCTATCGCGGTCATGGTCAGTCCCCGTGACCATGAAGGCTGCAAAGTCTTCGAAACGTCGGGAGAAAATAAAACACTAATTACCGCGATAGAATCCGAAAATTAGTTTAATTTCAATGTCTAACATTCGCGTAAACATAATAAAATCCTTTGTAAAATATGTTCACTATTGTAACACAAAAAATGTATAATGAAATATTAAATTTCCACGGGACTTTAATATTCCAGATAATTCTGGGAATTAAGATTTTACAAAACACGGGCCATTCATTCGTTTCATAAACTATTGTATTTCGTATATAGTTTTGGTAATGAACGCGGAATTCATTCAACACATTTTAGTCGTTTAACTAGATCATAAATCCTTCACTCGAAATTATGATTTAGGCCGGCACTAGTATAATAATTTTATCTTTTCACTCACATTCATTGTGTCTACATAGGGCTTTGCTGCTCACACTTTGCAAACTCAACAGAAAACAAATCATTATCTATACATAACATAAAACAAAATCCCCAAAAG
>NW_023591977.1:0-6050 GCF_014839805.1 Manduca sexta | reverse complement strand
TTAAATACAATATATCAGACATCCAGGCTTTCTTTACAATTAATTATAATACCAACAATACGAAAAATCCACGCTACATTTAACATATAATTACCATGAACTCATTAACCGCCGAATCGGCCAACATTTACCTGAATTTTGTTAAATTTCGATGTAATTAAAATACGTTATTGAGTGCAATATTAAATTTGTGCATGATTACCACTGTTTGGTGTATTAATAAATTTTATACAGTTTCCAAACTCAAAGAGGTAACGACTTGGTTTACTTATGCAAGAATGTTTTATCTTGGTTCGCTTGCCTTTCTCTTAAACAAAAACAACAGTGAGTGGGTGCTTAATCTCAGCTTAAGCATTCGCTATTCCTACTTTGTATTAAGGACTATTATGCCAAGTATACTTGTATGTACCTTCGTCATGATAGTCACGTACATTAATATTTTTATGTCTTCGTTTTATATTAAATATGATTGAGGGATGTTTTTTTGGGACTGCCACTTCGAGGCAACAAATATTTACAAAGAGATTCTATACAACTATTTCAATGCACACATAAATAGATCGATGACGAGTCAATTTAACTGTACTTCGTCGGTTCCGTATACTGACACATACTTTTTAAATATTCAGCCTTAACATGACTAATCGGCAATTAACTTCAGACCAGTCCCTTATATAATTTAAAAAATAAAGCCTTTGAAGGTGAAACATAAAGGCGTAGCAATATCATGACCATAGAAACTTTCATACTAACCCCTAAAATATACTTAATGTAATGCGTAATAAGGTACATGAGTATAAACATAATACGATTGACATCAGATCGCGACTTTATTTAGAAACACCGGTATCGTTAACTCTAATATCCAGTTATTTTTCCGCAGTAATAAATGAGGGAAGGTATGTTGAGATTGCGGTATGTTAAAAAGATTTATGTTCTTCCTTTGAAAAGAGCTTTTATTTCTTTTTACTGTTAACATTCGCTTTACCATTTCCTTTTATTAAAGGGGTGGCTTCTTGTAAACGTTGCTTTAGGATTCACGGTTGATTGAATTGATACTGTCTTGTAAGTTTATATTTTAGGTTCAGTTTGGGTTCAGCTGAAAATCAGCGCTTCAGTTCACTCTGTAGCAATAAGCTGATCTGGACCGATTTTTGTGTTAGTATATTTAATTTCCTCGTTTCAGTTTAGTTTTTAAATTTAATATTTTTACTTTATTAGTTTTTGTTATATTATTAAAACCAAAAAATTATATTTATTTTTTTCTTTTATTTATTCCTTTGTTAACATTCTCTTTACCATTTCCTTTTGTTAAGGAGATGGCTTCCATGTAAATGTTGATTTAGGAATCACGGTTTATTGAATTGATAGTGTCTTGTAAGTTTTTAGTTTTTTTTATTTTTTATTCCAGGTATGCAATGTGCAACTGAAAACCTCAAGTGTAGAAAACTATTAACTTAAAAATACCTTATATGTTCATTACTATATCTCTTATTATGAAAGGAAGTAGCAGATATTTGGTTACTTTTAAGCGGAAAGGATTCGTCATGCAAGAAGTTCTATTCGTCGGAACGAAGCCACTATGACGGATTTTTCACCAAATATAAACTGTTCGCTATTAAATAAATCACAAAGTATATCAGGTAATGGTATTCTCTAGCTGACCATTTTAATATGTATAATAAATTTTATGTCACTCGATTATTGAAGCTTAAAAATGAAATTAATAAAAAAAGTTATCGTTTAATAAAAAAAAACTGTTACTCAGCCAATCCAATAAAGCAGCGCTGACATTTAATTCTAGAATTTCATAATTCTTTTTCGATAATTTGATTCTTTTTTAATAACTATGATAAAGTTTCGATATTATTAAAATTGAAGGTTATCTGGGTATTGTTCAAGGCAGATGTGAATATTAAAAAATAATTCATCTTAAACTAAATAACTTTTTCTTCTTAGAGTAACGCGAACTAAGCATGAAATTATTCCTGCTTTATCCAAGATTCTTGAATAGATATTCGTATTGCGCAAAGTCGAGAAGAAAATTTACTTTTTTTCTTATTGCTTTGAATGGCGAGACGAGCTTGCCGTTCGCCTGATGGTAATCGGTACGACCGCCCATAAACAGTAAAAACACCATCCAACACCTTGAATTACAAAGTATTGTTTGGTATTCCACTGCGCTCGCCATCTTGAGACGTGAGATGTTAAGTCTCATTATGCCCAATGGTAACACTGGCCACAATTTCCTTCAAACCGGAACACAACAGTGACTTTATACCAGCGAATACACCACTTTACGTAATCCCTTTGAACTAAATTTGAAAAAGTCAACACTAAAGTTTCTTGCCTGTTCTTTATTGGAAACTGCTTTCCCAACCGGCGCTTAAGTAAAAAATGACGGAATCTAATTAATGTGCAGAATTTCATGGGTCAAAAAAATCTTATAATAAATAGTTCACATTTATCTTGTTAATACACAAAGTAATATCAAATTTTGAAACAAAATATCAACTCATGTCCCACATTCGGGTTATAATCGAGTCCTGGCGAACTCATACGAATTGATTACATTATCCCGAAATATGCATAATAAATAATGCGGAAAATCCTCCCTTCCTGGCAGTTCAGCGTAAACATTGAATCACCTATCGCAGATAAATCATATTTTTCCTCGAATCCAGCGAAGGTTTTATTCAGAAAATTCCGTGAACCATTTAAAACTATCGGGAGACAATGGTTTAATATACGACTGTTTTGCAGGTGTTTCTTGTTCGTGTTGTATCAAAATGGTTTCCAAACAAGTGGGATTATATATTTTAACAAGACTATTTGATTGTATGATTTGTGAAATGTGGATAAAATATAATATGAAACAGATTTATGTCAATTTTGTAATGCCACTGAGCAAGTATCGTATACCCAGTAGGACTTGGAAATGCGAGCAATATCTAACTTATAATATTTATTATAAAGAAGTACTAAATTATATTTTTCGGAGCAGAAAAATATAATTTAGTACTTCTTCAGCTCGGAGTCTGGAGTTTGTGTCCGATATGGCGATAGGCTCGCCACCCATCACATCATTGGACGGAAAAATTTGTGCCCTAGTTGCATCTCTGCTTACTATCTGTGAAGGGGTAATATATACTTGAAATACTTGTTAAAAACGCACACATATGCATTTATTAAGTATGATATTATTAACATTAATTTTCTCGTTCCAGAAGCCACAAATATGTGATCGTAGATTATGTAAGCAAGCAGGTTCGAATCAAATCTATTGTAATAGGATTGAAACGCCATATATGATATATATATATAATTGGCATCATTTGAACATAAGTGGTAAACCGCAATTTAGGTTCAGGCATGTTTGATATCGGAGGCTGCATGCATAGCGTCTTGTAACGTATACCTGGTATTAATTCGATTTTAGTATTCTGAGATATTAATGTATAGCATAACCCGATAACACCGATTCCTGCCTAGGATGATTCAGGAGGCTATTTAAATTAAAAATCAATCGAATTTCAAGAGGGAAGATGGTTGGATGCTTGCAAAACCTAGGATCCAGTTCTACATTTAATTAAATCGGAACCCTTAAAACAGGCTGCCAGACTTCAAGACACTGTGAGCTCTACTGCGTAGATCGGACCACCAACAGATATAAAAAAGGTATACAATTGAAAAATAAGGGTAGATATTGTAACTTTGACTTTGCGGATGACCAACACCTCAGTAACCCGCCCTTACCCCTGACCACGAAGGCTGCAAAGTCTTCGAAATGTCGGGAGAAAAATAAAAATTAAAAATCGCGATAAAATCCGAAAAATAGTTTAATTTTAATGTCAAACATTTGCGTAAACTTAAGAAATCATCGTACAAAAGTATTTAAGAAGAAAGACTTTGGCTACAATGTTCTCCATACTAGATCACTATATTTCTTGGACATAATTTCATCATCATCATCTCAGCCACAGGAAGTCCACTGTTGAAAATAGGCCTCCCCCAAGGATTAAATTAGCAGTAAAAAATACTTAAAGCAGTACCTACCAAGACCATTTTTGATACTCAATACCTATAAATAATATAGAATAATTGTAATAATTTGTGACATTTGCAAGTTTAGTGAATAGGGCAATTTCGTATGTATGATTTTGTATATATTATAACAGAAAATAACACGAAAAAGATTTTCTTCTGTGAAATGAGGATTAAAATTTGTTGCAATATAAAGAAGTTATTCATACTTGAAATATTATTATTGTGGGCAAACGTGGGGGCGTGGTGGTGTAATTGTGCTATCTCCTTCTCACGCACGCAACGTTATAGCCGGTAACAGTCGGTGTCGTCACAATTTGCTATTACTATTATTTGGCACTTACCTTTTTATGTGAATTTTTAAAATTCTTTTCAATTAGATTTTGGATGCCATACATATTTGATAAATGTATTTTAAAATAGTAGTTAACTACCCTATTTCATATAATACCTACCAAAGATAGATTATAATTATTCTAAATTTTAACTCATAATATCAAGTGGTTGAGATATATTTTGTAAAATTTGGAATTATTTGTAACATTCGCGACTTAACTACAGTAATTTATGTCGAGTGCCTCATCTCTCGAAGTTGTATCACTGCTCAGCGGATTTAGACACTGGCAGTGGACGAAACCCGCTCCAGGGCTCTCCATCGGCACACCCTCCGTGAAGCACTCTTGAATCAAACTCCGATTTTCACGGGCTAGTGACTTTCCACTGAGCACTCTTCAAGACTTGTGTCCTGCTCGTTAACTAATGATGTTTTGTTTGGATATGTTTTTAATACATATGGAGATGTTATTTAGCCCGTAAAAATCTGGCGTAGAGATATTTTCAAATTATTCATTGAGTACTTCGGTCTTCCATAATTATTTATTGCTTTTTATAGGTTGTGTGAAAAACTATCTAGATGTTTTTGTATCAGCCATCAACAAGCAAGTAATCACCATACCATGAGATCTTCAAGGCTCGATAGCAGCCATAATACCAAAATAATCATTGATATATAACCAGTCTAAAAGCAACGAATAGAAATAATAAAAAGGGAGGGTTAAAAATGTGTGAGTAATTTATTAATCGCACTCAAGATTCAAATTCCAAGAAGTCACTTCACGTTGATTTTCTATGAGACAGTAGTATTACGATCAAGTTTTACATCTCTATCCTTAACTATCCTTACATTATGACAGTCTCCGCAGCGTCTGTCTATCTGAACAAAATAAACTCAAAAAATACCCAACTGATTTCGATGAAATTTAGTATGGAAATAATTTAGAATCCTGGGAAGGACTTAAGGAACTTTTTATTTCGGAAAAATATAACGAGATTTTTTCCTGGAAAACTCTTGTCGCAGACGTAGCCGTTTTAAAATCAAAATGACCCTGTAAGATGCGGATATAAACATAACAATGAACTTATATAATATATTTTTCACACCCATATAGCTAATTCCTTTTTATTTGCTCTCGATAAACTTTATAGAAAGGCGTCCAATAAAGAATTGCTTTTCTGAATAATAGTAGCTATTATTTCATGACTACGGTTCTCTTTCCATTGTTTCGCAAAATGGCGTATTATCTATCTAATCTCGCCTTAGAAGTATGGTAATGATTATTCATATTTATAAATGCAAAAGTAACTCTATCTAACCGATGTTGATGAAATTTAGAATGGAGTTACTTTAAGACTTTGGGAAGGACATGCTTTTTATTCTTATACCAAGAAAATATATAGCGGGACTTTTTTCACTTTTGACGCGGGTGGGGTTGCGATTAAAAGGTAAGATATATACATATATCACCTAAATATAATGCCAGCACACTAGATTGGAAACTGAGAGAACCTAAGTTCAATTCACAACACAGGAAACCCTGATATGTAAGTTTCGCTAATATAATACCTGTACCGTACTAAATTGAATTTATGCTTGGTATAGCGATACCTTTGCTCCATCACACATAGACGGAAAATGTCGTTGGCAAAAAGTCGGTACATCTGTTATA
>NW_023591976.1:0-27053 GCF_014839805.1 Manduca sexta | reverse complement strand
TTTACATCCTTGCAAATGATTTATTTCGATTGGTTCATTCTCGGAATCGGATTGGAGATTGAGATTGGGTCGATCGATTGGATCGTTTATTGAAAATTATTGCACATAGACTATATTTTACTAGAGATATACAGTTAAAAAAGATTCATCAAAACTCATTTTAAAAGCAAAATAACCGCCATTTCGTCACCCAGTAATATATATATTTTTTTTTAATTTTTAAAGCCGTCTCAAAATTATTTTTATTTTTCTTTACTTGCGATTACATTATATAAACATGTTTTTGTTCTAGGAAAGCGTCTACTCCCTTAGAGCCATGCTATGTTTTTGCTAGGAAATTTTTGAAAATAAAATCCGTGCAGCGCGTGTTTGGTCGAAGGCATCACAAAATTGAACTGTCAGAGGCACGGTGTGTTTGGACGCGGTCCAGCGGCCGAGTGCCAATTACATATTCACTTCTTAGACTTTTATCTATCGATGACGTACCTACATATACATATATGTAGTATTCTATATGCATTCAGTTAAATTATGAACAATCTATAATATTAAAAAATCAAGAAGCACTTCAGGCCTTTATCCACGAAGGGGTAGACAGAAGTGCAACTAGCATGAGTAATGAAATAATGCTTCTAATAAAACCGCATCAGAAAGATTTATATTAACTAGCGCAATAGTTGAAAAATATTTTCATCTTTCACTTGAAAATACATCAAAGAAAAAAGCAGGTAAGCACCTGGCAAAAAAATAAAATAGCAATCGTCAAAATGACGATCTGATTTTTTTGACACTTTCTATTTTGTATTATTCAACATTGGAAAAATCACCGATAAATAAATGAAAATTATAATATAAAAAAAGGACCTAATAGACAAGGTCCTAACATACTTTAAGAACAAAAGCAAATGGCAGCTTCTTTCTTATGAGAGACTGTTATATTCCGGTTTGAAGAACATTATAGCCAGTGTACTGGACATAATGAGACTTAACATCTCAGGTCTCAAGTTGGCGAGCGCAATCGAATACCAAACAATACTTTGTAATTAAAGGTGATGGATGTTGTTTCTACTATTTATAAGCGGTCGTATCGCTTACCATCAGGCGAACAGTAAGCTCGTCTCGTCATTCAAAGCAATAAAAAATAAGATTAACTAAAAAGCCATGCTGTTATTTTTATAAAACAATTTCTAATTTAATATCAAATACAATTCTATTTCAAAGAATCAAAACTATAATTTGATAAATGCTAGCATTAGTAGTACTTAAAGCATAACTTAAGTATAACTTAAGTAACTTCTTTAACTTTGTCATTATGCGGTCAGTCAACAAATAAAACAAGAAATTTCAATAACTATTGAAAGTCAGCACGGAGTCGATAAACACAATAGCTTTTACTATTATTAAAAATCTTGCTAATGATTTCAATAAAAATAGTATTCTCGTTTTAATAAATAACATATTATTATTTCAAAAATAGAATAATTGGTGAATTAAAAAAATCTATCGAAACCATTAAAATCAAAATTTTTTAACAATTTTTTTTGTATTTTGGTTTCTCCGTTCTTACGGCCCAATATCGACACTCGGGAGTATAGCATCATCCGAGTCAGCATTGAACCACGTCTCTAACTTCTGTATACCCCACATCGGCATACAAACCAAAACCGGTTCAAACAGGCCGACATAATTGTGTCGACTGCCGAGGGGTAATCATCTCGCCAGTGGACATTCTATTGGACCACACTCCACTTACCATCAGGTGTCATCACTTAGCCGTCTACGTATAAAAACTAATCAGTCTTAACCTGCAACGAAATTTATGATGAATGATGGGAGTTGTGAAATATATTTTCACTGTTTTGTTCAGACTTGAAGGACATTGTAGTCAGCGTTATTACCCTGCATTAGGACAATTGGAACGAGTTGTGACAAAAGTACAAACTACTTAAAATATTTTTGAATTTTATTTGTAAGAGCTGGAGTTTTCTATGTATAAAAAAAAATGTGTGTATTAATTCGCAGATACTTTTTGTGTGAGATATGTATAGATCTTAGCGTGCCTTGATGAAGAGTAAAGTATCACATGAATTAATTGCGTGTAACTTATTTTAGATAATTTTTGAGTACATTTTTGCGTAACTGGGTCTTATTCTAAATAGTGTTGGTTTTATTTTAGAGCAGTATCGCTTGCCAAGAGAGTGGCTTGCTCATCTCATTTGTTAAAAAAACATTTGTGCTCTTATAAAATAACAATTTATGTATTTACTTATTATTAAGAACTGCCGAATAATCAAAAACATTACATACAAAAAAAAAACATTTGGACTATTTGCAATTTCAATAACAGGCAACCGCAACATACGGAAGGTAAAAAATATAAAAAACAATTCGGAAAAGTAACAAACCATTATACTGTAAGTATATTTATAGACCACTTACAAAAGACTCCCAAAAAGTTATAGCTTGATAACCAAACCTTTGTAGTAAAGTCGAGTTACGAGGCTGAACGGCTTTGTTCCTTAGCATTTACTGCCGCCAAAGTAATTTATAAATACGGACCAAAACCGATCTTATCTCAATGTTTAATAAGTAAAAGCGATTTTATCTTAAAAGATCAATCTGTGATGGCAGGGGACGCGAAACTTGTATACTCACGACTTTTTTATGGCATAAGCGGCAAACGATCATACATACACCGAGAATTAATTGTGGAAACTGTCTCTGTTCGTTTCTGTCGAATTGCGTTGCAGGTTAAGACTGAGTTCTTTTACAAGTGCACAGCACAGTGACACCAACTGATGGTCAATGGATTGGGGTCAAATAGAATGTCGACTGACGAGAGATGATTGCCCCTAGGCAGTCGACACAATTATGCCGGCCTGTTGGAATCTGATTTACACCAGCTGGCCCCAGAACGCGATACACTTACGTGGGCTATTGTGGCGGATTCTACACCTTGTGTACAGTGGTCGCTATCCGGGCGAATATATAAGATATCCTACCAACAGCAAAAGTAATAATTGAACCATGTATTACGTAATTTCCTTTTTTTATATTTTTCATTATTCCTTGTACTTTTCCTTAAAAATCCAATAAATTAATATTGTTCAGCTGATGGTAAGTGATCATCGCCTATAGACATCTGCAATACCAGGAGGCATAGAAATGCGTTGCTGGTCTTTTATGTGGGAATAATTTACCATACTCTTTTCTTGAAGGTGGCAATGTCGTCGTATCTGGCGTAAAACGCAAAAGTAACTTTGTAAGTCGGAGAGTAGAATCGATTTTTATGTGTTTTGATACATTTCTTGGTTGTGTGTGTCTTGATCGAAAGATATATAGTACTGATATAAATTTTTCTGTCGCTAGTCTGTATATAAATACGATTGTTACGAAAATTTGCTGATTTATTTTCTTTTTCTAATATGTCAAGATGGTTTCTTCTTTTATATTATGGCTTCCACGGTTTCTTTATCAACAAAAGTCTAAGTTCAAGTACCAAGTCGTGACATACCACTTCACCATCATCATCACCAAAAGAAAGTCCATTCCTGAACATAGGCCTTCAATAAACATGTCTAGGCAGACGTGTTAGAGCGATTTGCATCTACCAATATCCTACGACCTTTAAAAAAGTCTGTCTATTAATAATGTTTTATAATAGTTCAAATATTATAAATGCGTAATTTTCTGAGGATGGATGTATGGATGTATGTATGTTTGTTCCTCTTTCACGAAAAACTACTGAACAGATTTGGATGAAACTTTACAATAATGTTGGTTATATATCAGATTAACGCATAGACTACAATTTATAATGATTTTGTGTAATTTACATATCAATCAAGTCGGAAAAAAAAATATCCCGAAAAACTCTAGGTAGTAATTAAATAATTGTTTATCGCCAGTTCCACAAATATAATATCTGCTCATTATTGTACACTCCACATAAGTATTAAGTTTCTAGTAAATTTACGAAACGAAACTAGAATTGAAAAGGGATAACGTTCTAAATGCAAATAAAAAATTACAAGCATTATGATTTTATGCAAAAAATCCTGTAAAATTTCCCTCTTAAAAAGCGAGTCGAAAACGGCAAGTAGGAATGCAGCGTTTGGTGCCTCTTGAGACGTCACTAAAGGACCCTCGACGTGGCTTTGACCGTCTTTTAATTTCAAACTGCTTTGTGTTAAACTGATGAAAACTTTTCATTTAATTCCTGCGATATTCTCATTGAAATCAGTTATCTGGTGCATTGTCATTTCCAATGATGTGAATTATTTAGGTTCATTATTTTTTTAACAATTATCACCCAAATTGATGCGGTAAGACCACCACCCTATGGTCTCTGGTTCGAATCCCGGATCGAGCAAATAGGACAGAATACACACGTCGTAAAAGGTGGTATAATAGGTCGGTATAGTTTAGTGTTAAAATATTTTTAATTATCACTCAAATTCGTGCGGTAAGACTACCGTCCTGTGGTTTGGAGTTCTAATCCCAGGTTGAGCAAATGGGACGGAATACACCCGTCGAAACGATGCATTTAGTTGCGCCTCTCCCTTCATCTTTGGGGATATAAGGCTTGAATGAGTGAATCACTCAAATATATGTTTGATACAACATGCTTTCACAGTAACAAACCATTAGTTTTTATCGACGCCCATACTAGGAGATAAAATCCCGACAAAAAATGTTACAATAATGTCTGGGAATCGTACCTTACACTTCCCGTTATCATAACACATCCTACAGCGTATAAAATTTGTAAATGTATAAAAATCTCACCATTCATTCTCTCACACATTTTAATAGCCTACAACCACGCAAACAAAAACAACACCGCAACTAAAAATGCCAGAGAGAAATGCTTTTAATACAACATGTAATAAAGAACAGATAAATAAGCAGCAATTTTTCCGCCTCGCAAGTTAAAGTTTGGGCTAATTCCAAGGGTGAGGTCAGCTAACACAAATAAATTGTTGTACGTGAGAAAAATGCGCCCTAATCCTGAATGATGACTTCATAAAGTATCCTTTTCAAATTACTGATGTGGGTGGGTTAAGTTGCGGGTAATGGCGATTTTGATTAGAAATGTTATTGTAATTTGGTATTTAATTTGTAAGTAATAAGATTGTATATCATGTATTTGAAGGAAGCATTTTAGGTATATCAGAAATAAACCAGAGCTCTCTTCAAAATCGAATGACGTCAAGTTGATGGCAAGTTTAAAACAAAGTTAATTAGTTTTATTTTGTTTTAAATCAAAATTAAATAATTTTATTATGCGTAATTCTGTTATCGAAGTAATGCAAGTCAATCAAGTAAATTGGCTAGATTGTACGCGGTACGACGACCACTCTGAGATCTCGGAGTTGAGGAAAGAGATATTGATTTTTTTGTTCAATATTAAACCGGAGACTGGAATTTGTGCCCGACACGGCACTAGGGTCGCCCTCTATCACATCATGGAACAGAATATATATAGCAAAAGGAAATGCACTTCGGGGATAAAACGCGTGATGGGTGTTTTTGTTTGGCAAAATTTAGTAGCACTCTTGTCCACCTATTTACAACCACTACATAAACATTCCATTAGTGCCATATTCCGCTGGCAGACTTATGTCTGGTTTATGATTTAGAATTCGGAACGCGTTCAAGCTAATGACACTAGCCATTAGCCGCCATTCTTATATTTATCTCATTATTTCTACGCGTCGAGTTGAGTAATTAGTGAAACAAGTTGCAAAACGCAACTTTTTACGTTAAGCCTGTTTGAAAGAAGTAATCAAAGTGTTTGGTTTTTCCTTAATGAATTAAGCATTACTAGGGTTTCTATCAAAGAGAGGGTCCGCTCACTATCTGAAAATGTGGTTACATTATCAGTGTCAGTGTGCATCGTAATTTCTGTCCGCAAGCAGCTTTTTTCTAACATTACGTTGTAAAAAAATACTGGAAGTGGCATATCGTGGTTCCGTCTTGAATGAGATGTATGAGTGGGTGCGTGCGTGCGTGTGTGTGTTCGTGCGTGCGTGCGAGTGTGTGTATGTGAGTGAGTATGTGAATCTTTGCACATAAGTAAGTATGTATGTATGTGTCTGTGTATTTGTGTATTGGTGTTGATAACGCAAACCTATTATCGTCGAAACTATAAATAGGGGCACAACTAGATATTAAGAAGTACCCACTTTTTTACTAACTTAATTTTCCTTCCATAAACTGATGGAACACAAAACGGGTAACTTGTGTGTTATTACAAACGACAACGCTATACTAAATTCGGCTTATGAATTAAACGCGAAACTTCAGGATTCTCAATAATGAGATACGTAAACATTTTAAGTGGTACTCATTGACATATATTCTATTGACACGAACGTCCATATAAACTATTTGTTCAAAATCTGAACTAAAATGGCAACCGAAACGTCACTGTTATAACCTATTCATTCACTTGAATATTTTTTTATTCAAATCCAGGTTTACACTTAGACTCGAGTTTTTATATCATGAGCGCCACTCCGCACACAACCACAGGCTGTCAATATAGACCATACTAAAATCAGTTTGAATGGATTGCAGTTCAATTCAGTTGAACACAGTAAATGTTACATAGATATTGTAGCAGTACATATATATCGATGGTGGTACTGGAAAAGTTTAATATAAATGTATTATGAATCAACCGCACTAGCTAAATGCAAATCTCTTTAACCTTAGAAAATTTAAACGAAATTTAGAACATTTGCTTAACTCAATTAATGTTTGAATTTAGTCTTCGTAAGACGTAATGTCATTTTGACGGTTCGTAGGGAATTTATTACAGAATAAAATTAAGAATTTGTGGTTTGTTCACAACTCTCAGCGTCCAAAACGAGCCATAGTTATACCTGGCAAAAAATATACGCGAAGTTTTAATTGAATGACATTAATGCCTATTTAATATATAAAAAATATATGTTATATCCTTATGGGTAATTCTAATTAATGAATGGCTTCTGGTAGGATATAACCGCCCAGATATCGATCAAGGTAAACAAGATGTTAAAACCCGACTTATTGACCCACGTTAGTGTATCACGTTCCGAATAGAATAGAAATGGCTGAGTTGCGCTTGACACCATGAAAAAATAGATGTCACTCATATTTCGAAATTACACCATTTATTGTCTCTCTTGTGTAGATTGTAGCTTATTATTTAACATTAAAACATTTGATACAATTTCAAAAGATAAGCAGTTATAGGCTAGTTGGGAGTAGCAGGACTGCCAAAACGAATGTCTGCAGATACCAATGCCCGCAGGTTCAAAACCCAAGGGTACACACCTCTAATTTTTCTCAAGTTATGTGTGTGTACTTTGTGAATTATCGCTTGCTTTATCGTTGAAAGAAAACATCGTGAGAAAACCTGCATACCTGATAAATTCTCTAAGAATTTTGAGGGTATGTGAAGTCTACCAATCCGCACCAGGCCAGCGTGGTGGACTAAGGCCTTATCCCTCTCGATAGTAGAGGAGGCCCGTGCCCAGCAGTAGGATAGTATATAATACAGGGCTGATATTATTTCTAAGGATATGAAATCTCTGTCGACACGGTCACTGGCTTGCCACGTCACGTGTCCGACAAATGGATGATACAGTAATGGAAAATGTGCCCATTTTTCTTTTTAATTACAGTACAATTGTTAATTTACCTATTTTATTATAAGGAAACGAGAATACGCAGGCCACACAAATTTATCTACCTTAGCATTTTCCTGTTATAAAAACGAGAGTTAAGGGCGAGTGTCCACTGGAATAGAGCTTAAATAATAGAATTACACGAAATTAATCTTGTATCACTTGACTGGTATTACTTAATGATATATGTGACTCTGTACAAGAATAACAAGAAAATAAATATATACAAAAGATGCAATGAACAATTGATGACAATATAGTAAGCCCGGAGTTTCTTTCTGCCTCTCTTCTTTGGGTAGTTATCGCTTAGGTAGCTAGTGAAAGGCTGGTAGGTTAGTTAGGCTAGGGCTCATGTGCCCACCGGTGAGGATCACGACATATTATCCTCTTGTTTCCCCCTACCTGCCAACCCGAGCTGGCTACTTTGTTTTACCTTATGCCTTGTATTCCTTAAAATTGTATCCCTAATTTAAAATGTCCGTTAGTTATAAGTGATCGTAAGTGTTATTTAGAAATAATAATTATTCTTATAAATTGTTTTGACGTATCATAAGTGCAACTTTGTTCGCTTACGTGATAAATAAAGTATTTTTTTATCTACTGCCGCTCCACTCCGATTTTATGGACGGACAACCTTAGCATTGTTCATAATAATCTTGTCAATGCTATTCGTCCTTTTAAATTATTTACAATAGTAGGTAAGTGCACATTTACCTAAAACATTTACTTACTAAATTATCATATTTTTACGAATATTTAAAAATAAATTAAACGTAATAAATTATCTGTACATTTCTAAAAATAATTTTCGTTTGATTCCTTATGTTTACGCGAATGTTATACACTAAAATTAAACAATTTTTCGGATTTTATCGCCGATTTTAAAACCGCGGTAAAATTTGAAAAATAGTTTCATTTTAATAATTTAATTTTGTTGTGGTAAGTTGAAAGGTGTCAAATGACTTCCGAAATCCATGGTGAAGATATATATAAAGCAGTCATAAGACTGCTCTATTAGATCTCACACCAATCCAGAGACAATTTCTCATTTTTATACACCCATAAGGTCTACTTTAGTCATTTTGCTATACTACGATGAAATATATAAATCTATATTATAATATCGTAGACCGACGTAGCACTGTTCCGTAAACGTCGTAGCGCGTAGCACACGTGCTAATCATAGCCGCAGCTCGCTCGGTCGTGCTGGCTTTTGCTAAGTTTTTCGTAGCGCCTGTAGCTATGCTAGTGAAATATTTCCGCACAATATTTTCGCTGAAAATATTTTCATCTACGGTGTAAATAATTTTATTTATGTTAGAACGAATTAATAGGCTAATAAAAATCCTGCAATTTCATATACGAAAGAGATTTTTTAATATTATTAAATACCGTATTATAATTGTGATTTCATTAATCGCTAACTCACTATTACAAGGTCCTATGTTACTTCACTACATAGTATAAAACAAAGTCGCTTTCTCTGTCCCTATGTCCCTTTGTATGCTTAAATCTTTAAAGCTACGCAACGGATTTTGATGCAGTTTCTTTTAATAGATAAAGTGATTCAACAGGAAGGTTTATATGTATAATAACATCCATTAAATAGTGGAGAAATACTGTTATTTTGTTTTGTTATACCCGTGCGAAATCAGAGCGGGCCGCTATGTTTTTATATACAACGTTCACAGTTTTTCTGTAGTGTATTTAGTATCAGCATTGCACCCGTGCGAAGCCGGGGCGGGTCGCTACTATTGTATATGTTCGAAAACATTTATTTAAAATTTAAACCAGCCTAAAATCTCCATATTATGAGATAGGTAAATACTAAACTCTTAAATTTGAGAGAGTTTTGAAAAGTAATCTCCCTCCCTTATTCTCGCTTGCTGCCTCACCAAACCATGTTCCCCTAATCGATTAAGAGTCGTAAAAATTCACTTGTACCCGACACACATGTTTCTTTTCATTGCTTTTGTAGGCAAACGAGCAAACTGTCCGCCTGGTAAGCAGCATCTGCCGCCCATGAACTTTGCAATACCAAAGGAACAGCCAAGCCGTTACCTACCAGGGGCGAAAGGTGAAATCTTCCGTAAAGGAACCCGACACAACATATAGGTACTAATTTACATGAATTCGGTCTGTAAATCGTTCTAATGATATATTCTACATAAAGAGAAGCCGGTAGGAATCTGCTTTATTAATACTTCGCCAATATTGCCAATAATAATAATAATATCAGCCCTGTATTATATACTGTCCCACTGTTGGGCACGGGCCTCCTCTACTACTAAGAGGGAATAGGCCTTAGTCCACCACGCTGGCCTAGTGCGGATTGGTAGACTTCACACACCCTCGAAAATTCCTAATAGAGAATTTCTCAGATATGCAGGTTTCCTCACGATGCTTTCCTTCACCGTTAAAGCAAGCGATAATTCACAAAGAATACACACATAATTTTTTAGAAAAGTCAGAGGTGTGTGCTCTTGGGATTTGAACCTGCGAACATTCGTCTCGACAGTCCGTTCCACAAACAACTAGGCTATCGCGCACTTTTGTCTACCGAATCAAAACTAGTAACAAAAATCCATAATTCACACATTTCACCTCACGAAAATAGTAATGAAAGAGCGATTATTTAGCCAGCCTGTAGTGTAACAGTTATTTATGTGTGCCATTATTACGTAATCACATTAGCATGTCTAATGCGTGACACACTGACGGCACGGATAATGAACTAATGGCTGGGAGCTTTTAAATACTAGATAATGGTTAGGCATTGTTTCGCATCTGTATGGCATGTTGTTTCTGGCTAATATGAGTTAGTGTTGGAGAATTTATGTACTTACGGTCAATTTATGGAGGAAATATATTTGTAAGTTTGTAATGTTAATAACTAACTAATTATAATAATTTTTCTAGATATTTTTATTTTGTTTCAGTGGCGAAGGGTGAAAATTTTCAAAAGGTAACCCGAGTAAATATTTTTTTCTACAGTTAACATGTAATACGCTGTTCACAAATTAAAATCAATAAAATATTATAATACATAATAATTTCCTTCTAACATAAACATTATTTCTAAACTCTAAATTTAACAAATAATCACATATTTTGAACATAGGTACTTATTTAAAAGAGCCCAACAAAAATTAATAGCCCACACTATACACAAACACTAATATTATACATTCTAAATTATTAAAAAATTTCGCGCCAATGGCCCAACATTAAGCCGCAAATTCTCGGGTTACCCTGAAGTGCACAGACACGCACGCACACATGTATTTTTACGTCACTTCCAAAAGATTAGACAAAGACACCGCGCTGCGTGTGAAAGAGACAACAATATCGCGAGGGAAGCTATGCGCGGCCGGGTTCACACTATAAGGCGCGAGCACTGCGCACGAGTTACGATTTAACGAATTGATAATAATATGAACTATGTACCATAATCGATGAAGTATTGATTCAATGGAATAAGTATAGGATGACTTGTTTCAATATACTATTATTATATAGTGATGTTTTTCATTTATTATTTTAAGTTAATTTACAAAAGGTAACCCGGTAGGAATCGGCTTGTATGGACGCTTCGCCACTGATTTTGTTTATATTCATGGAACGTCAATGTATACCTATATTCATAGGTGCTGTTCGCGGCTTCGTCTCCGTGGAGGAAAGTCCATTAAACTTTCCTAGAAAAAGTAACATATATTATGCTATGGAGGTCATGGTTGGTACACGTATAATTCACACCCGTTCAACAGTGCGTTTACTTCTTACAAACACCCACACGTCTCGACAAATTTTTACTTATAACATTACTTACTAAGACTTTATAATGTTCTAAAATATTCTAATTTAAACCAACATTTAATTACATTACTTACTAAGACTTTATAATGTTCTACGATGTTCTAAAATATTCTACTTTACACCAACATTTGGCTTTATGACAGCAACAATCAAAGTTACTGTTACTTTTGCCGAATGAGGTTTCTATTGTGACGATATGACTTACTACAGCCACGGTTGTGTTGCGGTAACTCTCACTCTAACTTATACTATAGCTATGTTTGTCTTGTAGCAACTGTCAAAGCTTTTATATAGAGATGTTTGTATTGCTGTCAATCTCACTTTATGAGGGCAACGCAACGTGATCTCATTGCACCTGATGACTGAACATAGTGTCGACTAAAGATATAACTCACCAGTCGACACAATTATGCCGGCTTTATTATTTAATGTTACAGTTTATGCAACTACTGCTTGACTGTTGGACGCGCGCCGAAACCGTATACCCAACACGGGATACATAGAGATTCCTTAAGTTACATCAGCATGAATAAAACATCTTCTATCCACACTCAAAGGGCCAATAGCGGTGCACGCTTTTAATAAGTAATTACTTCGCACACTTGCAAAGAAATCTCATGTTTATTTCAACGTGGACGTCAACCTTTTTGGTAACGCCACGTCTTGAATTGACAATATTCAATTTATTTACGTACATACAGTAATCATCATTTATGTTTCACCATTTCCGTATTGCATATTTTAGCCTGATTAAGAAGATAGAATACCTGCTTTGTGGTCACCAGTTTTTTGTTTCAACGTTAACAGTACAAGGAATTGCATATTTAATCATATCGCAAGGTTTTTTTATTTTCCTGGTCAGATTATACAGTTATAGTATAACACGTTATCCCTTTTCAGATGTAAGCAAAGGTATAAAACATTTCATCAGCTATGTGAGGTTCGATGTAATAGGGGAAGACTCTATTGTTCTGTCTATTTAGTTAACTTAATATGAAGAAAAACACCATAAGGAAACCTGCATGACTAAAAAGTTCTTTATAGGAATTTTGAGGGTGTGTGAAATCTACCAATCCGTACTAGGCCAGCGTGGTAGACTAAGCCCTAATCCCTCTCAGTAGTAGGAGGCCCGTCCGCAGCAGTGGGACAGTGTACACAGGGCTAATATTATGTGTCATTGAAATACCCAGCTCTCCAAAGCGTTACCCAACTTACCATTCGAACGCAGAACCTGGTCATAGCTCGTAGACAAAGAACACCACCACATAAATGACTGTTTACTGGTGTAAATGTTTAACTGCATTACGAACATTGCATTATATGAAACACTAACTAACATAGCCGACAAAATGTGTGTTATACCTCTGCCTATCCATGACGAAGGGTCCATATAATCCGATTCCTGTCGGCTTCCTCTTCATAATTTATTTAAAATTTAATTATCATTAGAACGATTTACAAACCGCATTTATGCATATTAGTATCTATATGTTATGTCGGGTTCCCTTTTGAAAAATGTTACCTTTGACCACTGCTGCCTACCCCTAAATAAGGCGTGATATTATGTTACGAACACACACGTTCCCAGCAGCTGTCAGTACGTTTATCGGATCATCTATCATGTGCTCATTGTGCCTTTTCTGATCCGTTGTATATATTTTTTTCTGAACAGTGCTCAGTGAATTTATTCACATTTATGAATAGGTTTTACCCGCAGCTCCGTTCGCGTTGAAAAGTTTGTCGGCATAAAATAGCACTGAGTAGTAATTTAGCTTCCAAATAGTAAAAGAATTTTCAAAATCGGTTCAGGGGTTCCAGAGATTAGCCCCTACAAACCAACAATAAAACGTTCAAACTTTCCCTCTTTATAAAATTAGTGTCTAAAAAATATTAACATTTTATTTTAATAAACCGTTACTGAATTCGCACATTGCCGTTCGAAACTGGAAAAATACTATCACTATCCAATACTAACTACGTAGACGGATTACAGACTGGTATGCTTGCGTGTTAGTAATAAAAGCCATTAGGTTTTTTTCTGAAATCAGTTAACAAAGAAGAAGTCAGAAGAAATACATTCCAACTCGTCTCTCCTACGTCTCTTATTCCACTATTGGGGTCGACGCAACATTAGTAAACGTATTGTATAAGATATAATCCTCATAACGAAAATGTAATAAACACATTTCATTTCAGTAAAATTTTTAAACACAAACTAAAATTCTCATTTTAAAACGTTAAAATATAAAATGAAAAAATAAACTTGACTCACATCGCCTGTTTTGAGAGTGCTCCAACTGCGTTTGTGTGTGTGAAGCACCTTATTTTCATCCTGTTTTGCGGCTAACTAGGTTAGCAAATAAATTGAGCGTATAACATTTTTATGCAAGTATTTTGTAGATTAATAGCAGGTAGGACTTATGTTGATGAAACGTATTATTTGGGCTTTTAACGATATAAGTTTTATGCTACCTATATTTACCTTCATAATAGTATAAGAATAATATTTAACATCGTCTTAGTACTGCCAAAAATTGAGGAGTTATTTAAAAATATTTTACACATAACATTATATATAATATGCTCTGTAAATGCAGAGATATAGTGGCGATAGTCTAGTTGGAAATGGAACGTACAGCCGAGACGAATGTTCACAAGTCACCCAAAGGCAAACCTCTGACTTTTATAGTTATATTCTTTATGTATTATCGTTTGCTTTAACGGTGAACGAACACATCGTAAGGAAACCTAAATACCTGAGCAGCTGTCCATGAAATTTGAAGGGTATGTGAAATCTTCAAATCCGCACTAGTCCAGCGTGGTGGAGTTAGGCCTAATCCCTTTCAGTACTATGAAGCCCGTGCCTGTATCTCCTTCTTAAATATAGGTAGTCTGTAAACGTCCTCCTTCGATGATTCATAAAACACTTACATTAAAAAAAACGAATAATATGCTCAAAATTCAGTGCAAAAGCATAAACACAAATGAATCACGTACTTCAAGAAACGTCTAAAGAAAACGTACTAATGTAATACTAAGTTACTTAATGTTAATCAATATTCCGAATCGAATGAACTCCAATTTACATTTAAAAATCGGATCCATTTAAAAGCAATAGGGCTTGAATACGCCACGCACGCGCTTTAAAATTTATATTGGAGAAGGTAATTTAAATTCTACTTTTCTTTTATTATCATGATTATTACTTTTAATTCCACTTAATATGAGTAAGGCTAAATGAAGAGCAATTATCTAAAGCTGACGCGTACAAAACATTCATATTGTGTGTGTAGTGTCTGTGAATAATCGTACGTAAGTTGTCATGGCAACGGAAGGCTCACGCATGTTTTGTTTGCATCCCTTCATTTATAATAATATGAAATACTGTTAACATACTGTGTTAAATTATATCAATTATATTGGTGTAAGTACATTGAACGTGCCGGCTTTTATTAAGCGACGTACTACCACCCACGACTCTGCACCGCTATCAAATGATTTAAAAAAAACGCTTTTTCAAACTATCGTGAAAATGGATCAATCAAAATAAAGGTTTTTTGACATTTTCACAAACGGCTCGTTTTGATTGGTTGATACTCAGGATCGGATTGAAGATTAATATTGGGATTGTGTATTAAAAACAGCTGTAAGATCATTATAATTATGGAAAGTGCATCAGTTAGCTGGCTTCATTTTTTTATACGGGCATGTGACCCCACTGTAGATGATTGTAAGCAAAGTGGGCTATAGAGTGTTAACCAGCGAGAGACAATGTCCATTATTTACACCAGCTACAGTGTCCTTGAAACCGCAACAATAGCGCTTGCAGACGACTTCATTCCAGATAAAGACAACGTATTTAGACGGTGGAACTACCACTTAAAATAATAAATCTATACTATTATATAAAGCTGAAGAGTTTGTTTGAACGCGCTAATCTCAGGAACTACCGGTCCAAACTGAAAAATTCTTTTTGCGTTGGATAGCCCTTTGTTCGTGGAGTGCTATAGGCTATATATCATCACGCTATATCCAATAGGAGCGGAGCAGTAATGGCTAATCTCAGGAACTACCGGTCCAAACTGAAAAATTCTTTTTGCGTTGGATAGCCCTTTGTTCGTGGAGTGCTATAGGCTATACATCATCACGCTATATTTAATAGGAGCGGAGCAGTAATGGCTAATCTCAGGAACTACCGGTCCAAACTGAAAAAATATTTTTGCGTTAGATAGCCCTTTGTTCGTGGAGTACTATAGGCGATATATATCATCACGCTATACCCAATAGGAGCGGAGCAGTAATGGCTAATCTCAGGAACTACCGGTCCAAACTAAAAATTTCCTTTTGCGTTGGATAGCCCTTTATTCGTGGATTGCTATAGGCTATATATCATCACACTATACCCAATAGGAGCGGAGCAGTAATGGCTAATCTCAGCTACCGGTCCAAACTGAAAAATTATTTTTGTGTTGAATAGTCCTTTGTTTGTGGAGTGCTCAAAGTTATATATCATCACGCTATGACCAATAGGAGCGGAGCAGTAATGGCTAATCTCAGGAACTACCAGTTTGAATTGAAAAATTCGTTTTGTGTTGGATAGCCCTTTATTTGTGGAGCGCTATAGGCTATATATCATCACGCTATGGCCAATAGGAGCGGAGCAGTAATGGCTAATCTCAGCTACCGGTCCAAACTGAAAAATTATTTTTGTGTTGAATAGTCCTTTGTTTGTGGAGTGCTCAAAGTTATATATCATCACGCTATGACCAATAGGAGCGGAGCAGTAATGGCTAATCTCAGGAACTACCAGTTTGAACTGAAAAAATCGTTTTGTGTTGGATAGCCCTTTGATCCCGGAGTGCTATAGGCTATATATCATCACGCTATGACCAATAGGAGCGGAGCAGTAATGAAACATGTTGCAAAAACGGGGAAAAATTATTAGTTTTGAGAGCTTCCGTTGCGTGCGCTGAGTAAACGGTTAAAGTTATGCAACAATGATGTATGACGGGATTGTACCTCTTAAAAGGTTCTAAAAAATATATTATACAACAAAGTCCCCCGCTGCGTCTGTCTGCCTGAACGTGTTAAACTCAAAAACTACCCAACGTATTAAGATGAAATTTGGTATGAAGACAGTTTGAGACCCTGGGAAGAACATAGGCTCCCGGGAAACTACTACTTTTATAACGGAAAACTTTAGCCTGAAAAACTTTATAACGCGGGCGGAGCCGCGGGCAAAAGCTAGTATTAAAATAATAACAAACAAATACAGTAAAAACATTATTTTGCCATTTAAATAAATATAAAAGTGCCGCCTCCATAAAAAAATAATTTTCACTTCTGGTCTCTTTAATAATCTACGTTGAATAAGTGTTTTTACATAATAATTGGTAGACGTAATTGAAAATTAGTTATTATATCGTCTCTCGTCGGTCGGTTCTATATAGACTACTCCACTTGCTATCAGATGCAGGGAGTCTCATGAACACCTCCGTACAAAAATAAAGTGGGGATTTCGTCATATTTTTAACCTGTCGTAACTTATGCATCTTTTGTAGGTAGGTATTATTATTGCATACAAAATTTTGCTCAATATGTTTTAGACAAATACTGATATTTCATTAAGTGCCAATATGATGAATGTGTTTTTTATTGCATCTGCTCCTAAACAAAGTATATTCTCATTTAACTGACTAGTCTTTTAGAGAATGAATTTCTTTACAGGTGAAAGCTGTGTCTCCTTTTTAACAATCATTTACTTAGACTTAGTTTCTCTGATTCTCTTATATTTTAATCAATAGAACAGTATATGCTTGATTGTAACCTAACCTAATCTAACAAATAAATAAAAAATAATTATATATTATACGATGGCTTATATCTATACTATTATATAAAGCTGAAGAGTTTGTTTGTTTGTTTGTTTGTTTGTTTGAACGCGCTAATCTCAGGAACTACCGGTCCAAACTGAAAAATTCTTTTTGCGTTGGATAGCCCTTTGTTCGTGGAGTGCTATAGGCTATATATCATCACGCTAAACCCAATAGGAGCGGAGCAGTATTGTCTCATCTCAGGAACTACCAGTTCGAACTGAAAAAATCTTTTTGGGTTGGATAGCCCTTTGTTTGTGGAGTGCTATAGGCTATATATCATCACGCTATACCCAATAGGAGCGGAGCAGTAATGGCTAATTTAAAAAATACCGATTCAAACTGAAAAATTCTTTTTGTTTTGAATAGTCCTTTGTTTGTGGAGTGCTCAAATTTATATATCATCACGCTATGACCAAAAGGAGCGGAGCAGTAATGGCTAATCTCAGGAACTACCGGTTTGAACTGAAAAAATCTTTTGTGTTGGATAGCCCTTTGTTCCTGGAGTGCTATAGGCTATATATCATCACGCTATGACCAATAGGAGCGGAACAGTAATGAAACATGTTGCAAATCAAGGAAAAAATATTAGTTTTGAGAGCTTCCGTTGCGTGCGCTGCGTAAACGGTTAAAGTTATGCAACAATGATGTATTACGGTATTGTTCCTCTTAAAAGTTCTAAAAATATATTATAAAACAAAGTCCCCGCTGCACCTGTCTGTCTGAACGTGTTAAACTCAAAACTACCCAACGTATTAAGATGAAATTTGGTATGGAGACAGTTTGAGACCCTGGGAAGAACATAGGCTCCCGGGAAACTACTACTTTTATAACGGAAAACTTTAGCCTGAAAAACTTTATAACGCGGGCGGAGCCGCGGGCAAAAGCTAGTCTAATATAAAGCTAAATAAACCTTTGCCTACCATCATAATCCAACCAAATACCGTAGATAACACAACCCCATAAAATTATAAACACATGTTCACACGGTTACGACCAACTTTAAACGTAAGGATTACTCGTAAACTCCTAACTGCTCATAAAGATGTATCACCTTGGATTCTTTTGTTTATGGTGCTCGTAAATATAACGTTTGCGCTGATTTTATCGTTCGCAGAATGCAAGCTATCAAGGATGTATGGGAATTAAGTCATGTTATATAATTACGATGTGAAACGCCATGAGGACAGAATCGATGTGCGCCGAATCGAGTCGTATCGAATCGAATCGTAATATATTGTATGCGAGATTATCCGACTGGGAATGCCATGGCGCGTTCCTAATGTCGTTTTCGTAGTTAGTGTATCTTATTATAAAAAAGTTCAATTTTCTGTCTCTCAGTATGTTATCAATTTTTTCAAAATCCACTGAACGGATTTTTATGTGATTTGGTATAGTGATAGTTTAGGACCCTGGGAATGTTATACGCTTTCTATCCCGGGAAAATATATAGCAGGACTTTCATCTTGGAAACTCATTCACTTGAGCAAAGCTGTAGTAGCTAGTAGCATATAATTCTATTCGAGTTACTCGCTGCTAGCCACTAGACATCAGTAAAGAATCTGAAACTAAAGAAATCATCTCCAAGCAACTTAATTTGAAATTATCACTCTGCCAATGCGACGCTGTTGTCAGCCTTTCTTACCTCACTCTTGCCAGTTTGAACTGAAACTCAAAGCTTAAGTTGTTATGAAGGAAGTTTTCTGCAGTTCGCAGCCATTTTAATTTACTAAGGGTTTGGCTGTTTAAATTAATTTTAGAGTGCAATTAACGTTTGAAGTTATGTTCAATGTTTAATTAATTTTATGTCTTTTAGATAAATCTATAATGTAATATTAAATAACAAATTGTGCAAGCATTTAATAAACTATAATTGCTTCCAACTTTCTTATACTCTTTTGCTTTAGGTAGTAAAAATTTAAGTTACATTTATTTTAGTTCAATATTTTGTATTTTAAACAAATAACACAATGTTCACGTGTTGATAGTTTTTTAGTTTCAGGACCAGCTAGTGTATATCCGTTTTTAAATAGGCTAGAATAATAAGGTAGTCGTATACTTTTTTAAATACATTCATCGAATATGTATGATATACACAATCTAACAGAAAAGAATTTCCAAAATCCACGCAATAATAGATAAGTTATGACGATTTAAATTTTTGTGAAAGGGGTAGCCGGCAAATAACAGTAACAGCAAAATGTGACGTCATCAAGTGTCAGTGGGCATTACACTGCGTGCGCGAGAAAGAAATAGCCCTACTACGCACTCACTTTTGCTCGAAACAATATTTAAAACATGAATAACGGCTTTATTTACCAACCAATTTTAATATTTCTTTCTGATTTCACATAATTTTAACGTATTATTTTCTGATACTTATAAAGTACAAAATTAAACATAGAAAACCACCTTATTATGTCAACTGGCGAAGAATAATTTAATTTCTTGTCAGTCGATACTCCATCTGGACCCCACTCCACTTATCATCACATGCAAGGGAATACTTCGCTGGGCCCTAATATAAAAATAGAGCAATAATAATTTGGACTTCAAATCGTAGTTGGTAGTATTTACTCATTACGCAGCGGTTTATTTCGGAATAAGTTGGGGACAGAAACGGAGTTTCGCGCGCGGTTTCATGCCGTCTGCTGCATTCGGTATCCTCATAGATATTTACATATGTGGAAATGGAGCTCATTTACTAGATTTCTCGTATGGATATATATAGATGTTACTGTTCTGTTTCGGGCACTAGGTAAATATTTAGGCTTTATCATAATAAAAAAAGAATAACACACACATCATAATCTCCGAAGGGGTGGGTAGAGGCGTAACTAGAGAAATCACTTTCAGCCTTGTTTACTCCGTCCCATGATGTGATAGGGAGCGAGCCTCCGCCATGTCGGGAACATATTCCAGACTTTGGGCTAATACTAAGTAGAAAAATCCAATATTTCTTTTCCCGACCCCGGGATCGAACCCGAGAACTTAACACTGCAGCCGTACCGTAATAGAGCTACGCCACCGAGGAAGTCAAAAAAAGAAAGACTGTCTGACTGATTTCCGCCTATGGTCTGGGATTCGAATCCCGGGTGGGGCAAAATTATACTGAGTTTTTGACCTCGGCTCCATACCGGTCTCAATTCCAGAGTCTGGAGTTTGTGACCGGTATGGAGAAAGACTCCCCACGAACCCCATCACATCCTGGGACGTAATACACACGGCGAACAGAAGATGCCCTTCTTGCACCTCTGCCTACCCATTTGAAAAAAAAGGTAAGCGGATGTTTTTTTTAAAATAATCAATGATAATAATATTATCTACTATTGACAACGAAAATCTACTATCAACTACTTTCATCACCTTTAATCTATGGTATTAAAATACAACAAATAAAAAATTACAACTGACAATTTGCCAGATGTTAATGTGCCAAACATTGAATTTTCTTAATTTTACGCATTTTATTTAATTTTATTCGCAGATTTTATTTTTAAAATCTGACCTTGGCGGAATTATTACTACAATACGAGAAAAATAAGAAATCGAATTACATTGCAATATTACAGTGGAAAGTCAAGATCAAAGACCTAAAGCAGCCATGAAGATAACAATATAATATTTTATATTATATATTATTAATAATGTATGGTGCGGATTATGTGTCTATAATAATTATAATAATAATAGGACTGACACTGCTGTGTCATTTTCTACGTCCGAAACCATCTGTAAATGAGATGACTATACTGTATATCGGCACATGAAGAAGTATTCCTGGAATATTCCCGCTCTCCTGGGTATAATTGGAATCTTTTGAGGAAAAGTGATCCCGCTGAACTTTATAGTAAGTGGAATGGGGTCCAATAGAATGTCGACTGACGGAAGATGATTAGCCTTCGACAGTCGATATAATTATGCCGGCCTGTTGGAACCGGATACACAGAGCTCGGAGCGCGACACACTTACGTGGGTCACTATGGCGGGCTTTAACACGTTATACGATGATGATCTATCCGGGTGGATATAAAATATATCTTACTACTAGCAAATTTTCATCCGACGTTTCGAAGACTTTACACCCTTCATATTTACGGGGCGGACTAAAATGTAGGTTATCCAAAAAGTTAAAGTTACAATACCTACCTACATTTTACAATTTGGATTAATGTATTGTAAGTTTGACTTTTCGAACAACCAATACCTCAGTCATCTCCATGTCCATTAAGATTACAATGTCACCGAAACATCTAGAGAAAATTATATCATAAACAACCGCGATAAAATTCGTAAAAATAGTTTTATTTGTCTAAAATTCACATAAACACAAGAAATCATTAAAATTTGATCATAATTTTCACAATATCTTGGACGAAGGTATAATTCAATGCGCCAGGTACACGTAATGCAAGTAATTTAGGGCGAGTTTCGGTATTCATTGGCCAGCTGTGTTTCATAAGATCACGTCCTAAAATGATTGTGCGCGCCAGCGGATAACCTTACATCTCTCAGTTTACTCTAAGTTTTATGTTATAAATTATTATCTATATCTATATATATAAAAATGAATTGCTGTTCGTTAGTCTCGCTAAAACTCGAGAACGGCTGAACGGATTTATCTTATCTTGGTCTTGAATTATTCGTGGAGGTCTAGGGAAGGTTTAAAAGGTGAGAAAAATTCGAATAATTGCCGGGAAAATCCTCAAAACAGCATTTTTCTATTTCCCATACAAACGTTTTCTAACTAATACGTAGAGTCAATTTGAGCTTTATTGCTATTGTATAAAGTTCACTGTTGTCTAAGCAATGTAGGTGTGTTCCTAACATCAAAGCAGTGTGCGTTGGAGCACAGAATATAATAATGTAATGTCGCGTTCTGAAACTCAACAAAAGTGATATCGCGGACCCGACTAAATTGAACAGTCACAAAATTTAATATATCATTAGTTATTTGGTTGGCTTCACGATATTATTTCTTTTGTTTTACTTTAAAATGCATGTTTTCGTTATGGACAATTTTGAGCTACTTTTGCATATCTATACTTATAATAAATCTGTAGAGAGGTCAATTCTGTACATGAAATATATTTCCAAAATAACTGGGGGTGATTAGGGATCGATACTGATTTGCCAAAAATGCAATTAGTAAAATTTTTGTCTGTCTGTCTGTATAACCGTTATAGAAAAAAAACTAGACGACGGATTTTAACATAACTTGGTACAATTATTTTTCATACTCCTGAGCTGGTTATAGTATACTTTTCATCACGCTATAATTAATAGGAGCATAGCAGTGATGGAAAATGTTGGGAGAAGTTACTCCATTTTTAAGCTTCCGTCATTTCGTGTGCAACCTTAATGGTTAAAAGTTCCTTCGATTTCACCAGGATCCCATCATCAGACCCTGACCGGACAATCGGACCACCTGCATACCACCATAAATTAAAAAAACATCCCGACAAATTGAGCACCTTCTCCATTTTTGAAACCCGAAATCCACGCGGGCGAAGCTGCGGGCGGAAGCTAGTAATATATATATAAGAGTAGCGAAAGGTTTCCGAAAGTAAAGAAATAACGAAAATAAATTTAGAAAGCGAACACGAAACAATTAGGTACTATAATGCATATTCTAATGATATATTTTACATTAATTAGGAAAGAGAAGCCGCTAAAAATCGGATTATACATATAACCGTTCGCCACCGACATATACGGAAAAGAAATGAATGTAGTTACTTGTTTTAGTGAAAATATTTAACTGATTTTGATAAAGTTTTGTGCAAGGATAATCTCACCTTTGAGTAGGTACCTGGATTACTTGAATACGACGTACAATACTAAAATTTTATTTAATATTTATGTTTCTGTTTTAAAATATTCTATTAATTTTGATATCGTAAAATTAAATATTCTTTGTATTCCAAATATTAAAAAATTCAAATATAGCTCTTATTTAAATTTAAACGAGACAAAACTAATTTATACGGGACCTTAATTTTTTTGTGTCTAAAACAATGGCCCCGATGGTTCGGTAAACATCGGCTTTCCATATTTCTTTTATCCTGACGTCCATTGTGAATGAATGAGTGAATGACAGAACCTTGCCCCTTTACAATGGAAAACATAATATAATGCAACGCACATTGAGATGCGAAAACGGTACGCATTGTTTTTATTTCCATCACAATAACCAGTTTATGTTGACCCCTCTATTATATTATGCGTAGTCACCAAAATGAAGCTGTATTTTAATCACTTATCAGTTGTAAGTTAAACTGCTTTTATGTATAATAGTATCGAATAATTTGCCATCGGCGATTGTGTGGTCTGAAATAAATTTATTAAGAAAATCGTCTAAAGTGTTTATATATAAAAACCATTTTCGCTATGGAATTTTGTTTATTATTTATTTTTATGTAACCGATATGTTTTAATCAAAACATCAGACTTTGTCCTAGAAAATTAAAATGACACGAATGGTTGTATGGTATTTAATTATCTATAACAAGGATTTGCTGACAGCTACGATCGCGTGAACATTTTTCCAGGATTAAAGTCCAGCTATACATTTTCTCGAGACAAAAATTTGCCTATGTCCTATAAAATTAAAAATTAAACTATCTCCACATACCCAAATTGCATCGTAACCCATTCGGTAATATTTGAGTTTGTCGCGTTCAGACGAACGGACGCAGCGGGATCTTTGTTACATACTATGTAACAATATGTCATAGCTATGATGATTGTCGATTTTTTTATAATACTAGCATTTGCATACAAATATAGTAACATAATCTAAGAACTAACATAGCAAGAATGTTTTCCAATTTCACTGCACATTGCACTTAGACGAACTATTACAATAATGAGAATCGGAAAAAACCTTTCAAAATCTGTTACGGCATGACGAAATAGAGCAGTTTCTATTTTATTTTCCACACCTTTATAAGTAACAATATACAATCTATTTTTTGAAAAATTTGGCTGTAACTCCTATTTCAAATATTCTTGTAAACAAAGCTGGGGTGTAGTGGAATTTCTTGCTATCTCATTAGAGAGTTTCAGATCTGTGTATATAGTCATCTTTATAAAAAAATAATATATATTATCTCACTGTTAGGCACGAGACTCTTCTGCTAACGAGAGGGATTAGGCCTTAGACCACTACTGTGGCCTAATGCGGGTTGGCTCACTTTACATACCGCCAAATTTTAATGTAATTTTTTTTAGGTATATAAGTTTCTTCACGACACTTTCCTTCACCATTAAACCGAAGCATAATATTAATACACAAAACACTTTCGAAATGTCAAAGATTGCCTTGGGTTTGGAACCTGCGGATCTTCATCTCTGCAGTCCATTCCACACCCAACTAGGCTATCGCCGCTATTCATTTTTGTCTACATAACACACATCACGCATTTTATCCTCGAAGGGGTATACAGAGGCACAACCAGGACACCCACTTTTCGCCAAGAATTGTTTCCTCCCATGATGTGATATGAGGACGAGCCTAACGCCATAACTGAGCAAAAAAACCCAAATATCACTTTGCCCGCCTCGTAATTCGAGCCCAGGACCTCAGAGCGCTGCCGTACCGCACATGCAGTAATCTACGCCACCGAGGTAGTCTCAGTTTGACTACATTAAACTAGCATAATTCTCTATTTTTATCATTTTGGCCTTATTTTAGCTAAGCCATACATCTAATAGATTTATTATTACCTCTATAAACGAAGGCGTACATTCAGAAGCAATTCTAGGCCTCATTCAATTACGTCAGCTCCGAAACCGTCTTTAACATTTTAATTAATAAAAACAAGTAATCTGGGTAGCTTGAAGATTCATGCGTACAAGTGAATATTAATTTAATCTACATAACGTAGTACTTGCAAGATAGACCCAAATCCCGGCAAACGAATCTGAATTTTATTTACGTAATTTAATTTTGTTACTGGATCCAATATTGAATATACATACATATAACATAGTATTGTTTGCACGTTTTTTTCTTTTCAGGGATTGGCGCAGGTGTGCTACATCACATACCCATATCTTCCTAGCTATTAAGTCCCATTTATGGAATGAACATTAACACAGTTCATTTGTGGAATGAACTGCCGAAACAAATGTCCGCAGGTTCAAAACCTAAGGGCAGGCTTTGATCTTTTTAAATTATGTTTGTATTATTTGTGAATAAAATGTATGCTTGCTTAACGGTGAAGGAAAACATCGTGAGAAAATCTGCATACCTGAGAAGTTTTCTATAAGAATTTTGAGGGTATGTCAAGTCTACCAGTCCGCACTAATCGCTCAATAGTACAGGCGCGTGCCCAGGAGTGAGACAGTATATATAACAGGGCAGGGACAGTATCCTGTTATCCACACACATTAAAACGCATAGTACACACAAACAAAACTGTAGCCGAATTCGGCGAATTTTACGATTCCAATCCGTTGTATGATTATGACTATGTTATTACTATAAATAATAGTACAAATAATGTTATATAAAATCCAATTCGTCACATAATAAAATGGGGATAGTAAAACGAGCATAAAACTAAATCACTGTAATATATTGCAATTTTAGTAGTCACCAAAAATTTATTCTCGTCGTAAAATCTTTAATACTATAGATATTTCGTGTATAGCGTATATTTTATGCATCAAATCATGTTTGTAAATAGGTATAAATAGGTAATAGATATTTTCAGTGCGTGATTATAATATTTAAGTTCTTTTAGTTCATTTGTTATCAATAGGTACGTAGTATTCTGCAATTCTATGAACGTTTGAAGTAGCATTACCTACGCATAATAGATATATTGATGGTCGATTTTAGAGTTAAGACTCATCTCCTTATAGTTTTTTTTTTCAACCGTCCTATACTGTGAACATCGTGTGATAATTGTGGTCAAAATTTGTGGCCTCTGGTACCATTTTGAAAAAATTGTCAAAATTTATTGCTTCATGTTCCTTTTTGAAAATCCTTCGCCTTGATGTAAACATTTTCCTTTGTTCATAATAGTTGAATGAATTAATTCACACAAAGTCGGGCACAATGCCTAGTCTCGCGTTTCGTGGCGGCATTGCGGCGAAGGCACTCACCGTCTTACAGTCGAGACGATTCGGCTAAATTTCATCCGATTCTGGAATGCCGAGGCGAGATTGAGCTGTAAACAATGGAACATCGGATTCCGTTATACCTATTACAGGAATTGATTCTTGATACAAAAATTCTGGGAGGTTACCTGATGGTACTGAAAGCATTGTATTCCCCGTGAAACCGTAAGATTCCAGGTTTTCTCTCTATTTGTGGGATAAAAATAAACTTAACAAATAATATCAATTATTTGCGCTTTTAGATATTCGTTTAAGCATTTATATAGCCAGCATCAAAAATAGCTGAACAAATTCAAAATTTCAAATTGCTCTTAAACTTTTATCACTATCAACAAACGTTTTATTTAACTAAAGTTAAGTACGGAGCATATAATTTCTTTAAATAACCAAAAAATAATTCGATTGAAATTAATATGAAGAAACGTTTAGAAGTTTTTAATTTATTCAACTACTTTTGTTGCTGACTGTATTCATTCGATACACACTGCTGATTAACGACAAAAAATATAAAGCCATGGTAGCTGCTAGTGGCAAAAGGTTCATTCAACCCGATTCC